>NC_092788.1:19687664-19857664 GCF_047496795.1 Chiloscyllium punctatum | reverse complement strand
TGTCAGTTCAGAAATGTTCTTGATGTATGGTAGTGTGGCTAGTCCTTTGGGTCGTGGCATGTCTTCATTCCATTGTCTTTCCCTGAGGCATCTGTGGATGAAATTGCGTGGAGTTTGACCCCACCCCGCAGCTCACCAACAGGATAAACAACACACTGAGAAACCGACAAAAGAAAACGGACACATAACCAGGTTTGACCGACAGAGAATGAAAACTGAAAGCAACAACACCCCCAGATTCTCAGGACTACCTAAACTGCACAAACCAGACATCCCACTCAGACCCACAGTATCACTACCAGGGACACCATCACACAAACTGGCCAAAGAACTACAGCAGAAACTGAAACACCTGATCAGCGGATCCAGACACTCTGTACAATCAACACAGGAATTCTTGGACATCATCAGAAATATACACATAGACAAGGAAGAAACGATGGTCTCATTCGATGTAACAGCACTGTTCACCTCTATCGACAAAACCCTAGCCAGAGAAACAATAGCCAACCTGCTGGACATACAGAACAGACAACAAAACGGGGAACCTATCAACAAAGACGGCATACTCAAACCACTGGACCTGTGTGCCTCACAACACACTTCACATTCAACAACCAAATATATGAACAAATCAACGGCACACCCATGGGCTCAACCATCTCTGGACTCATAGCAGAAGTGGTAATGCAAAGGTTAGAACAGTCTTACGGCAAATTCAACCCAAAATCTGGGTCAGATATGTGGATGACACCTTTGTAATCATTAAAAATACAGAAATAGAGAACACACACCGGATCATCAACGCCACACTCACAGGAATCCGATTCACTAGAGAGGAAGAAAAGGACAACCAACTCCCATTCCTAGACGTGACGGTACAGAGAACACCGAACAGAGAATTCACCACAAAGGTATACAGGAAAGTCACACACAGAGACCAAGTCCTGAACTACGAAAGAAACCACCCCAACACAAACAAAAGAAGTTGCATCAAGACACTGTTCAAAAGGGCCACAACACACTGCAGTCCACCAGAACTGCAAAAAGAGGAAGAAGAACACCTCTACAATGTATTCGCCAAAAACGGATACCCCCGCAATTTCATTAGGGATTGTCTGTATGGATTTGCTAGATGACAGTCATCTGATATTGATAAGGGCAGTGCAGATGATGTGGTTTATATGGAGTTCATTAAGGTCTTTGACAAGGTCCCACACGGAAGGCTGTTCCAAAAGGGAAGATCCCATTGGATTTAAGGTAAGTTGGTAAATTGGTTCCACAATTGGTGGAGGGTTGGTTTTGTGATTGAAAGCCTTTGCCCAGCGGGTGTACCACAGGGATCTGTGCAGGAGCCATTGTTGTTCATTATGAACATTATTCACTCGGATGTGAAAGTAGAAGGAATCATTAGTAGGTTTGCAGATAACATGAAAGGTGAGGATATTGTCCACAGTGAGGGGGATGGACTCAGGCTGCAGTCTGATATCGATCAGATGATAAACTGAGCAGAGTAATGGCAGATGGAGTTTACTTCTGATCACTGTGAGGTCATGCACTGTGGGAAGTCTAATCTGTGAATGATATACATCATGAATGGTAGGTCCTCCTGGAGAACTGAGGGACACAGGGACCTTGGTGGGCAAGTCCCTGGATGTCTGAAGGTGTCAGCACAGGTAGACAGGGTGGGGAATACACCTGAACTGGGAGCAGGAGGGGGACCCACATCCTGGTGGGGAACGTTACTGGAGCTGCTTGAGAGGATTTAAACTCGTCTGGCAGGGCTGTGTGACCCCAAAGAGTCGTACGGCCAGAAGGAAAGTTGAGGCTGGTACAAATGTTCAAGACAGCAATATAAGTAGACAAGGCAGGCAAGAACATAGCAGACAATTATGGAAAATTGGTGGATTAAACTGCAGTTATTTCAATGCAAAGGGCCAGACAGATAAGGCAGATGAACCCAGAGCATGGATGGGAACATGGGATTGGGATCCCATAGATATTACAGAAACACAGCTGAGGGAGCAACAGGAGCAGCAGCTCAATGTTCTGGAGACAGATACTTCAGGAAGGATAGAACAGGAGACAAAACAGGAGGAGAGCTGGTGGGTTTGATACCTAGAGGGAGTATTCATGTAGGATCGCCCAGTTAAACGATATTAATGGAACTGAGAAATAAAAATTGGTCATTAGTTTTCTACGGTCGGACTACAGCGATAGGCAATGGGAGATGGAGGAGCAAATATGTCAGGAGATTTCAGATATCTCTTAGAATAATAGGGTTGTAATGATAGGGGATCTTTACCGTTCCAAACCTGGACTGGGATTGCTACTAAGTTAAGCATTTGGATGGAAGGAATTTGTTAAGTGTGTTCCGAAAACTCCCAGTCATTATGTAAATGGCCCAACTGGAGAATGGGGCTAAACCTGGCCTCCCCTTGGGAAACAAGGTCAGGAACGGGACTGAGGTGTTAGTGGGGGGGCTCATTGGAAAGTTACCACAATTAGTTTGAAAATAGCGATGGAAAAGGACAGGCCTGGTCCACAAGTTAAAGTTATTCAATGCCCGAAACGTCGATTTCGCTGCTCGGAGGATGCTGCCTGAACTGCTGTCCTCTTCCAGCACCACCAATCCAGTATTTGGTTTTCAGCATCTGCAGTCATTGCTTTTACCAGAATGGGAAATTAGACTAATGCTTTGAGGGTTACACATATAGAATGGCACTGAGCCCACAGAGATCTAGAAAATCCAGTCTCCATTCCTGACCTGTGCTGCCTCATCTCTCTGGAGTGGAGAATTCTGTTGGCTCAGGATGTGGAGTAGCTTCAAAAGTGAGAGACGCTGACAGAGGCAGCAATTAGACCCACACAGTGAGGGATACCACATGGAGAGATACTGAGTCACATCACCAGAGTGCCGGGTCAAACAATTGTGTAGAAAGAAAGGGTTTTGATTCATGTTGCTCTGGGATATACAAACTGTGAGCAGGCGAAATGATAGCCTAGTGGCATTATTGTGTGACAATTTATCCAGAAACTCAGCAAGTGTTCTCTGGACACAGGTTCAAATCCCACCATTGCAATTGATAGGATGTGAAGTAAATGCTTCAAAAACGATGTAATTAAAAACCTCTAAGTGGGTATTAAACAATTGCTGATGTTAAGAAAAAGTCATCGGGTGCATTCCTGTCTTTAGTGAAGTATTTTAAGGTGGGACTGGGATATCACAGGTATTACAGAAACACAGCTAGTTTTGCCCGAAACGTCGATTTCGAAGCTACTTGGATGCTGCCTGAACTGCTGTGCTCTTCCAGCATCAGTAATCCAGAATCTGGTTTCCAGCATCTGCAGTCATTGATTTTACCTCGAGGGACAGGACAGGCAGCTCAATGTTCCAGGGGACAGATGCTGCAGGAAGGACAGAAGGGGAGCTGAGAGAGGAGGAGAGCTGCTGGTTCTGATGGGGTGAAACATCCCAGCAGGACTGAGAGAGGATATTCCTGCAGGATCGCCCAGTGACGCTGTGTTCGTGGGATTAATCAATAACAATGGGTCTTCCCTTTCCTCTGATTGTTCTACAGACCCCGGGAGCCCCGCCCTCCTGCACCTTGACCTTCTCAAGATGGCGGCCCTTAGACCCGCGCTCCCTCTTCCCTCAAACAAATGGCGGCCGTGACCCTGGGCCGCTTCCCTGATCAGAGACCGCCGCCTCCTTACCCGGGCTTTGAGGATTATTTTCGAGTTATTTTTAACCGGTATCCAGGACTTGTGAAATCTCTCCACTCCTTTCTCCCAGCTTGGCTCACTCACACTGGCTCTGAGCGCCGCTCTCTGAAGCCGATCGCAACGGCTGCCGGAGAAATCAGCTCCATGTCTCTCTCTCTGCGCCCTGACCAATGTGATACTGCGCATGCTCCACATAGAAACCAAACTGCGCGTGCGTCTGAGGATATCAGTGAGTTCATAGAGAATATTCGTATCTGCACAGACTGATGGGTAAAATATTAGTCATTAACAATTGCTTTGTCGAGTTATAGTCATAGAGATTTCTAACATGCAAATTGTCTGATCCAAATCAACCATACCGGCCAGCTATGTAAATTACCAATCGTACTGGGTGTTTGAAAATAAGTTTCTTACTCGAGTCTTGTAAATAGATCGGAAATATGTACGTTATCAGATTTACATTTCAACTACAGTATTTTTAAAAATCTCACATTGATTTTTGAGAGACGTTTAATGCTCCACTATGTCGTGAGAATGATCAATCCTGCAAAATAGTTTGCTCTCTGACCAATCTTGAAGCGTTCACTCCCGAGAATGCTTTGGCCCCTTTCCTCATTCACTCTGGTTAAAGGACCGGCCGCTACTCAGTCCTTCTGTTCCGCCCCTTCCTCTCAATTGCAGAGTTAATTCGGGCGTGATTTAGCAGGCAAGGGACAAAGGAAGTTCTAGTAGACGTTTTGTGTCGCGGTGAAAATATCCCGAATCTTGGACCGAGAGGCCTGGGTTCAATTCACAGCTTGTGCAGATATGTGTAATAACAACTTTAGCAGGTTCATTAGGAAAACCAAGGGAAGTCAGGAACAGAGTGAAAACAAGAGAAAATGCATGTATTGTGGTGGGGCTCTCAATGCTCCGATGATTTGACTCTTTACCAAGCGTTTCAGGGTCCCAGTACAGACTGTTGTACTGCTCTTGTACCACGATTGTAGGGCAAAGTGGTGGGATATAGAGGTGCTTTTCTGGAAGGCGCTCGGTTTTTGTGGTGAAAACAGTTGAGAAGGAGTCGGGTTTTGTCTGGAGCTCCCTGTCCCCCTCCTGTTGCAGCCTCTTATTATTGCCCTGACTCTACCTCGTACATGGAGAAAGTGAGGATTGCAGATGCTGGAGATCAGAGCTGAAAAATGTGTTGCTGGAAAAGCGCAGCGGGTCAGGCAGCATTCTCTACCTCGTACATGTTTGGTAGAGATCAGTGACACTTCGTAAGCCCACAATACAAGATCCATTACTTTGTTTAAGACAGTAAAACTCTCTTGTAGCACAACAGTCAGAGAACAATACAGCAGAACAGGCCCTTCAATCCTTGATGTTGTGCCAACCTGTGAACTATTCTCAGCTTGTCCCCCTACACTATCCTGAAATCACCCATGTGCTTATCTAAAAGATTGTTTAAATCTCACTCATGTGGCTGAGTTAACTACATTAGTAGGTAGTGGATTCCAAGCCCTAACCACTCTGAGTAAAGAACCTGCCTCTAACATCTGTCTTAAATCTCTCACCTCTCAATTTGTAGATATACCCATTCATACACACTAATGTCATCATCCTAGGAAAAAGACTTTCACTGTCTACCCTATCTAAGCCACTGATCATCTTGTATGTCTCTATCAAATCCTCTCTTAGCCTTCTTCTTGCCAATGAGAACATGTTCAAGTCTCTCAACCTTTCCTCATAAGACCTTCCCTCCAGACCACACAACATCCTGGTAAATATCCTCTGTGCCTTTTCCCATGCTTCCACATCCTTCCAGAAACATAGGCATCAGAACTGCACACAATATTCCAAATATGGCCGCACCAGTGTTTTGTATAGTTGCAGCATGACATTGCGGCTCCAGAACTCAATCCATCTACAAATGAAACCTAACACACTGTATGCCACCTTAACAGTACTGTACACCTGGGTGGCAACTTTCAGGCATCTATGTACATGGCCTCCAACATCATTCTGCACATCTACACTACCAAAAATCTTTCCATTGACCCAGTACTCTGCCTTCCTGTTATTCTTCACAAACTTTACATTTAGCTGCATTGAACTCCATTTGCCACCATTCAGCCCAATTCTGAAGTTTATCCAAGTCCCCCTGCAACCTGTAACATTCTTCCAGACTGTCCACTACTCCACTGACTTTCGTGTCGTCTGCAAATTTACTAATCCATCCATCTATGCCTGCGCCTAAGACTTTTATAAAAATGACCAACAGCAGTGGTCCCAAAACAGATCCACTAATAACCGCACTGGAGGCTGATTATTTTCCATCATCCACCACTCGCTGCCTTCTTTCAGAAAGCCAGTTTCTAATCCAAACTGTTAAATCACACTCAATTCCATGTCGCTGCATTTTCTCTAACAGCCTACCATTTGGAACCTTATCAAAGGCTTTACTGAAGTCCGTGTATCCCACGTCAACTGCCCTACCCTCATTTATATGATTGGTTACCATCTCAAAAAACTCAATGAGGTTTGTGAGACACGACCTGCCCTTGACGAAACCATATTGATGATCTGAACTCATATTGTTGTTTGCCAGATGATTACAAATAGTGTCTCTTATAATGCTTTCCAAAACCATTCCTACAACAGAAGTAAGGCTCACTGTTATATAATTACCTGGGTCATCTCTAATGCCCTTCTTGATCAAGGGCATAACATTTGCAATCATCCAGTCCTCTGGTAGTGAACTTGTCGGCAATGACAACTCAATATCAAAGCCAAAGTCTTTGCTAACTTCTCCCTAGCTTCCCAGACAATCTACAGATAAATCCCATCGCCCAGAGGACTTGTCGACTTTCAATCCTTCTAGAATTGATAACACCTGTTCGTAACTAACCTCGATCCTTTCTAGTCTAACATCTTCTACCTCATTATTATCTACAATATTCTAATGTTCCTGAGTGAAAACCAATGAGAAATGTTTGTTTAGCACCTCTCCGATTTCCACAGTGTCCACACTCAACTTCCCACTTCTGTCTTTGATTGGCCCGATTCCTACCCTATCCTTTATTCCTCACATACCTATAGAAAGCTTTAGGGTTCTCCTTTACTCTATTCGCTAATAACTGCTCATGTCCTCTCTTTGTTCTTCTTAACTCCAAGCTGATCTGTAAGTCTCCATCGCCTCATCTGTACCATTTGTCTCATCAACATATAAGCCTCCTACTTCTTAACAAGAGATGCAATTTCCACAGTAAACCAAGGTTCCTTTACCTTAACACTTCCTCCCTGCCTGACAGGGACATACCTATCAAGGACACGCAATATCTGTTCCTTAAACCAGCTCCACATTTCCATTGTCTGCATCCACTGCATTTCGCTACCCCATCCTATGCATCCTAATTCTTGCTGAATCGCGTTATAATTGCCACTGCCCCATTGATAAGTCTTCACCTGTGGCATATACCTATCCCTTTTCATCGCTAAACTAAACATAACTGAATTATGATCACTCTCTCCAAAGTGCTCACCTACACCTAAATCAAACACCTAGTCCGGTTCACGACCAAACACCAGATCCAATGTGGCCTCCCCTCTTTTCGGCCCTTTGATATACTGTGTCAGGAAACCCTCCTGTACACATTGCACAAAAACTGATCCATCCGACGTACTAGAGTTATAGCATTTCCAGTCAATGTTGGGGAAGTTAAAGTCCCCCATAATGACCACCATGTTACTTTCACTCCTACCCAGAGCAACTTTTCTAATCCTCTCTTCCCCCTCCCTGAAACTCTGTGGCGGCCTATAAAAAATCCAAGCAGTGTGACCTCCCCTCTCCTGTTTCTAACCTCAGGCCACACTACTTCAGTAGACAAGTCCTCATCAAATGTTCTCTCAGCCACCGTTATACTATCCTTGACTAACATGACATGCATGGGCCCATTGTGGTGCTTCAAATTCCATGAGGCAGCCATACTGTCTATGACAGACAGACTCAGTCTGGAACCTCCTCTATCCTTAAGACCTTATGCACTGCCTACACTCCTCCATTTCCCCTTTGCACGTTCTCTTTTCAACCCACCCCACCCCACCTGCATCACTCCACAATTAGAGCTGTCAAGGGCAGAAGTCTGTGGAAAACCCTCCCTAACCTTCTCTAGCCTCTTTTAAGATGTATTTTAAAATCATTCTCCTTCATCAATGTTTTGATCATCCATGGAACACCTTAGGAGATTTGCCATTATGAAAGATTCCATACAAAGCAAGTAGTTGTTGTTATTGCTGTACATTAGGAGAAACAGGAATGATGCTTTCAATATTCTAACAAGTAAGTCACTGATAGGCGCAGTGTGTAGGCTAAATAATAACATCACATTGTGATGGACAATAAACAAAAAAATAACTAATGCCTGTAAAAATGGCATGTCTATTACCATGGGTGATTTTAATCTACATGTCGATTGGTCGACCCAGCTCAGTCAGGGTAGCCTTGAGGAATTCATTAAGTGTATCCATGATAGTTTTTTTGAACAGTATGAAATGTAACCGACAAGGAGCAAGCTATCCAAGTTCTGGCCCCCATGCAATGAGAAAGGAATAATTAATGACCTCAGAGTTAGGGATCCTCTTGGAAGAAGTGGATACATATGGAGTGAAGTTAGAATACATATGGAGAGTGTGAAGATAAATTACCTGCCCTCGATCTCTTCATAGCCAACTGCCGCTGTGACATTAACCGCCTCAACTTCTCCACCCCTCTCACCCACTCCAACCTCTCACCCTCGGGACATGCATCCCTCCACTCCATCCGTTCCAACCCCAACCTCACTATCAAACTGACAGACAAGGGAGGCGCGGTAGTAGTTTGGCGCACCGACCTTTACACCGCTGAGGCTAAACACCAGCTCGCGGACACCTCCTCCTACTGCCCCCTTGACCATGACCCCACCTCCCACCACCAAACCATCATCTCCCAGACCATCCAGAACCTCATCACCTCAGGGGATCTCCCAGCCACCGCCTCCAACCTCATAGTCCCTCAACCCCACACCGCCAGTTTTGACCTCCTGCCCAAAATCCACAAACGTAACTGCCCCGGCCGATGCATTGTCTCAGCCTGATCCTGATCCTGCTCCACCGAACTCATCTCTGCATACCTCGACACGGTCCTGTCGCCCTTAGTCCAAGACTTCCTCACCTATGTTCGGGACACCACCCACGCCCTCCACCTTCTCCATGATTTTCGTTTCCCCGGCCCCCAACGCCTTATCTTCACCAGTTCCTATACACCTCCATCCCCCATCATGAAGAACTCAAAGCCCTCCGCTTCTTCCTTTCCCACTGTACCAACCAGTATCCTTCCACTGACACCCTCCTTCGACTGACTGAACTGGTCCTCACCCTGAACAACTTCTCTTTCCAATCCTCCCACTTCCTCCAAACCAAAGGAGTAGCCATGAGCACCTGCATGGGCCCCAGCTATGCCTGCCTCTTCGTAGGATATGTGGAACAGTCCATCTTCCGCAGCTACACTGGCACCACCTCCCACCTTTTCCTCTGCTACATCGATGACTGTATTGGCGCTGCCTCATGCTACGACGATGAGGTTGAACAGTTCATCCACTTCACCAACACCTTCCACTCCGACCTCAAATTCACCTGGACCGTCTCAGACTCCTCCCTCCCTTCCTAGATCTTTCCATTTCGATCTCGGGCGACCGAATCAACACGGACATTTAGTATAAACCTACCAGCTCCCACAGCTACCTAGACTATACCTCCTCCCACCTTGCCCCCTGTCGAAAACGCCGTCCCATATTCCAAATTCCTTCGTCTCCGCCGCATCTGCTCCCAGGAGGATCAGTTCCAATACCATACAACCCAGATGGCCTCCTTCTTCAAAGTCCGCAATTTCCCCCTAGACGTGGTCGACGTTGCCCTCCACCGCACCTCCTCCACTTCCTGCTCCTCCGCCCTTGAGCCCCACCCCTCCAACCACCACCAGGACATAACCCCACTGGTCCTCACCTACCACCCCACCAACCTCCATATACAGCGTATCAACCGTCATCATTTCAGCCACCTCCAAATGGACCCCACCACCAGGGATATATTTCCCTCCCCTCCCCTATCAGCGTTCCGAAAAGACCACTCCCTCCATGACTCCCTCGTCAGGTCCACACCCCCCACCAACCCAACCTCCACTCCCGGCACCTTCCCCTGCAACCGCAAGAAATGCAAAACTTGCGCCCACACCTCCCCCCTTACTTCCCTCCAAGGCCCCAAGGGATACTTCCATATCCACCACAAATTCACCTGCACCTCCACACACATCATTTATTGCATCCGCTGCACCCGATGTGGCCTCCTCTATATTGGGGAGACAGGCCGCCTACTTGCGGACCGTTTCAGAAAACACCTCTGGGACACCTGGACCAACCAACCCAACCACCCCGTGGCTCAACAATTCAACTCCCCCTCCCACTCCACCAAGGACATGCAGGTCCTTGGACTCCTCCATCGTCAGACCATAGCAACACGACAGTTGGAGGAAGAGCGCCCCATCTTCCGCCGAGAAACCCTCCAACCACAAGGGATGAATTCAGATTTCACCAGTTTCCTCATTTCCCCTCCCCCCACCTTGTCTCAGTCAAATCCCTCGAACTCAGCTCCGCCTTCATAACCTGCAATCTTTTTCCTGACCTCTCCGCCCCCACCCCCACTCTGGCGTATCACCCTTACTTTGACCTCCTTCCACCTATCGCATTTCCAACGCCCCTCCCCCAAATCCCTCCTCCCTACCTAATATCTTAGCCTGCTGGACACACTTTCCTCATTCCTGAAGAAGGGCTTATGCCTGAAACGTCGATTCTCCTGTTCTTTGGATGCTGCCTGACCTGCTGCGCTTTTCCAGCAACATATTTTCAGCTCTGATCTCCAGCATCTGCAGTCCTCACTTTCTCGTCCAGTGCAAAGATAAAATCTAATACCTTGGTCCTGTGCTTGGACATGGGGAACTAAAATAGAATGAGGGAGAACCTGGATAAGGTAGACTGGAAACAAACATTTCATGGTGGGACAGTTGATGAGCAGTGAAAGATTTTTAAAGACATTTTAGGAAGTGCTCAGCAAAGGCATATTCCAGTGAAAAGGAAGGACTGTAAGAAAAGGCGGTGGACAATAGATAGGGAATTCTACACCAGTTAGTTTATTCTCTGTAGTTGGAAAGATGTTTGGGTCTATTATTAAGGAAGAAATAGCAGGGAATCTCGATACAAATTGTCCCATTGGGCAAACAGAGCATGGATTCATGAAGAGCAGGTCATGCTTGCCAAATCGTTTGGAATTCTATGAAGACATTTCGAACAAGGTGGACAACGGGGACCCAGTGGATGCGGTGTACCTGGATTTCCAAAAGGCCTTCAACAAGCTGCCATGCAAGTGGCTATTGCATTATATAAGGGTGCATGGGATAGAGTATTAGCATGGATAGAAGATTGGTTGACTAACAGGAAGCAAAGAATGGGGATAAATAAGCCTTATTCTGGCTAGCAATCAGTAACTAGTAGCATGCCTCTAGGATCAGTGTTGGGACTGCAATTATTTAGAAATGATACAGATGATTTGGAGTTGGGGACCACATGTAGGGTGTCAAAGTTTGCATATTAGACTAAGATGAGTAGCAGGACAAAGTGTGCGGAGGACTGGGAAACTTTGCAGGGGAACATAGATACATTGAGTGAGTGGGCAATGGTTTGGCAAGTGGAATATTATGTTCATAAATGTAAAGTCATACTCTTTGGTTGGAGTAACATTAATAAAAAGATTATTACTTGAATTTTTAAAAAAGGTACATTATTTGCTATGCAGAGGCACCTGAACATCCTTCTGCAGGAGGGTTAGTCACCAGGCATAACAATCAAATCAGAAGGCAAATGGAATTTTGTCCTTCATTGCTGAAGGGATTGTGTTTAAAAGCAGAGGTTATGTTCTAGCTACAGTGGGTGCTGGTGAGGCCACACATGGAGTACTGCATGCAGTTTTTATCTCCTTACTTGCTCAAGGATGTACTGGCACTAGAGGGGGTGCAGAGGAGATTAAGTATGTTGATTCTGGAGGTGAGGGGTTTGGCTTAACAGAGACTGAGTAGATTGGGATTATATTCAGTGGAATTCAGAAGAATGGATAGATATAAAATAATGAATGGAATAAATAAAATAGAAGTAGAGAGGATGTTTCCACTGGCAGGTGAAGCTAGGACAAGAGGGCATCACCACAACATTAGATGAAGCAAATTTAGGAGTGAATTGAGAAGGAACGTCTTGACCTTGATGGAGTGCATTGCCCAGGGAAGTAGTTGATGCTCGTTCAATGAACGTTTTTAAAGCTAAGTTAGTTTTTTTTAAAAAGAAATAATTAATTAAGGAATACGGTGAGAACGTGGGTAATTGGTTCTGCATCCCCGTAATGATCAGCCATGATCTTATTGAATGGTAGAGCAGGCTCGAAGTGCAGGACGGCCTTCTCCTTTTCCTCAATCTCTTGTTCTTATGTTATGCATTCCTCCCTCACTCGTGACTTGGAGGTGCTGGTGTTGGATTAGGATGGACAAAATTAAAATTCACACAACACCAGGTTATAGTCCAACAGGTTTATTTGAAAGCACTACTTTGCTGGTCCTTCATCAGGTGGTTGTGTGATTTTTAACTTTGTCCCTCACTCTTTTAACTGATAAACAGCAACAAAAGCCACGAAGCAGTGCGCATGCTCCAGCCAACAGTTGGTATTGTGGACAATGAAGAAGGTTATCTCAGAATACAATGGGATATTGATCAGATGGGCCAGTGGGCTGGGGACAGGCAGATAGGATTTAATACAGATAAATGAGGTGAGTATATCTGGTTGTCAGAGACAGGTTGGACCGAAGAAGTGATTGATGTCAGCGGCGGACCAATGCCTAGACAGGGGAGGAGCTGGAGGACTTGGCGGGGCAGTTTTTCCTTCGACCAATCAGTGAATGAGGGCGGGACTAGACTATACCACGTGATCATCCTCGCGGTGGGCGCGGATTTTAGGGACATGTGCGGAGTGCTGTTGGTAAGGAAAGAAATAAACAAACAGCAGGAAGGGGGAGGGAAATGGTGTTGGAATGGCCTGAGAGGTTTTACAATCATTTGATACACATCGGAAAATACAAATTTGAAACTTTTGCACAAACGGGAATATGCCTCGTTGAGTAATCGACCCGAGTGAGCGCCGCCATCTTTATTCGGGGCAATGATTCACTGGACACGTGCGCGGCCGCCACCTTTGTAGGGGGCAATGTTCAGAGGGATGGATGTACAGCCTTCCCTGGTAAAAAGAGTCAGACGGCAGGATTTACACAGCATTTTCAAACCCAGAGAAATGTTTTTTTTTTCTGGATTTGTTTCATCATTCATTTAAGTGATTTGGATGTGAATAGACGCCGTATAGTTAGTAAGTTTGCAGGTGACACCAAAATTGGAGGTATTGTGGACAATGAAGGAGGTTATCTCAGAATAGAGTTGGGTATTGATCAGATGGGCCAATGGGCTGAGGAGTGGCAGATAGGATTTAATTTAGATAGATTAAGCTAGGATATCTGGTTGGCATAGGTTAGACCGAAAAAGCCTGTTTCTGTGCTAGACATCCTTGACTGTGGGATCATAAAAGTGAACTCTGCTCTGGTTCACCTCTGGGTTCTCTGATGTCCACTTGTTCAGTATCTAGCTTCCTCAGTGTCTCATGGGTGTATTTTTTGCTGTGTATAGTATTTGACTATTACTTTCACAGCTGTTTTGTAAATGAATTGAAAAATGTAGAGCTGGAAAAACACAGCAGGCCAGGCAGCATCCGAGGAGCAGGAGAATCGACGTTTCGGGCATGAGCCCTTCTTCAGGAATGTAAATGAATTGTCCACTGCTGCCCGGCTCCTGACCATACGCTGTTCCATTATCAGTTTATCTTTTCCACAATATCTTTGACAGTCAAGAATTCTTTTTTCCAATAAGCGAGTGCATTTTCCTTCAATTTCTGACAGTCAAATTCTGCACCATTTTCATTCCCTGTAATTCATATTGCACTCCCTGAAACATCAACTGTGTATTTCTCCTTCCACAGAAACCAGTGATCAATGCCAAAGCCTTGTTGCCTGTGGAGAGGGTGATGTTTGACTGCCTTGTACTGCTGCAGTTTGTGTGGTGAAGGTGCTCCCACAGCATGGTTGGGTAAGAGACATTACAGATTATTCACTCAGCGATATTGAAGAGTAGAAGATATCTGTACAAATCATCATGGTTTTAATTTCACAAAAATATTATTGAGAAGTTTTGACATAAGGCTACAGATGGAGAATATTGTGTCCAGTGACCAAAACCATTGCCAAATAAGCAGTTTTTCAAGAATGCCTTAAAGGAAGTAAGTAGATCTTAGAGGGTTAGAGTGGGGATTCCAGACCATGTTCCGTTGGAGTCTATAGAAACAGTCACACAGCTGAACTCAAAAATAAACACATCATTGAGAGTCTGAACTAAAATGAGTTATTGAGATATGAAAGGGTGTGTGGTGCAGGGAGATAGGAATGATTACAGCCAGGAATTAATTCAAAGGTGCGAAAGTAAATTGTTGTCGCTTACAAATGGGAGTCTTTTGATTGATCAGCAAGTTTTGGTACAAATGAGCACTTCGGCAGTAGAGTTTTCAATATTCTTGAGATTATTGGGAGGGTGAATGTGGGATGCTGGCCAGGAGTGGGTTTAGACAATGAAATCTAGAGTTAACAAAAGGAATGAATGAGAGTTTCAGCAAATGAGCTGAGACTGTGGTGAGGTCAGGTGATATCACTGAAGTTGAAATAGTGGTCTTAGAGGGGGTCTGGCTTGTCATCCTCGCCTCATTCAGCTGTTTGTCAGTTTGTGGATAAAGTCTGTAACAAGCTCAGGAAGCCCTGGCAGAACCCAAAATGGGCATCACTGAGCAGGTTATTGCTGAGCAGCTGCGTGACAGCACTGTTGATGACACCTTCCAACATTTCACTGCTGAGCGAGTGTGGACTGATGGAGGGGAATTGGCTGAGTTGGATCTGCCCTGTGTTGTTGTGTTGGAACATCCCTGAGCAATGTTCCACAAAGTCAGTAGGTGCCAGTGCTGGAACAGTACTTGCCTTGGTGGGCAGCAGGTTCTAGAGCACAGCCAACAGTATTATTGGCAGGGCCCATACCTTTTAAACTGCTTATCCATTTCTTGATCTGATTGGAAATGAGTTTTCAACCAAGTCGATTGATATCTGTGATGTGAGGGACCAATGTAGAAGGCTCATCCACTTGGCACTGCTGGCTGAAAATTGCTGCTAACGCTGTCCTCTTATCTGTTGCATGAATGTGTGAGACCCCTCCATCGGTAAGGGTAGGGATATCTGTGATGCTTCCTCCAGTGAGTTGTTTATTTGTCCATCACTATTCTTGACTAGGTGTGGCAGAACTCTGATCTAATCCATTGGTTATGGGTTCACTTAGTTCTACTTGGTGTCGCTTGTGCTGTTTGGCATGCAGGTTTGGTAGCTCCACCAGGTTGGCACCTCATTTTTAGGTATGACTGGTACTGCTCCTGGCATGCCCTCCTGCATTCACCATTGAACCAGGGTTGATTCCCCACGCTTGATGTTAATGGTTAATTGCGGGTTATCAGGCCATGGGATTTCAGATTGGGCTGGAGTACAGTTCTGTTGCTGCTGTTGGCCCACAGTGAGGCAGAAGTTGCAGGGTCAAGAGGGCTGACTGTGTGGTTGTAGTTGCCAGTGCATTGGTAGATGGAATGTGGTCCATCCAGTTTCATTCCTTTGTTGAGACTGTGCAGTGATTAATACAATGAGTGACTTGATGGGCCACTGTCGGGTTTCTTTCCCTCAAGGACATTGTCAATGGCAGAAAAACATCCCCAATGGTTCCATGGCAAACAGTAGATTCTTCATTCCATTTATTTTTTTCTTCAATTCAGAGCCAACCTCTACCGATTTGGGATTCAAACCTGAACTTCAGTTGTATATTTTAATATTCTTGGTAAATGATAAATATGACAGGCTTGTTCACTTATTTTTAGAATCACTATCACAGGTTTTGTTTATTGTTTTGGAGATAAAAACACCGTCCATTATCCTGTCTCCTCCATCCTCCCCTCCAACAACAAGAGTGAGGAGCACATGGAGTTTCACTCTCCATAACATTGAGACAATCCAATCAGCTGCCTCTGCTTCTTTCCTCCCTCTCCACTAGCCCACCGAGCCAAACTGCCTCACAAGGGTGCTCCTCATTTTAGTCCTAAATTTGCATTTCCTCGAGTCCCTTGTCAAGCCTTATTCGAGGTCATCTTGACCATTTACCCTAGTGTAGCTAAATCATGGACATTCCAAATCTCTGTCTCATCCTCCTGCTTGTCACCACCCTCCCCCCACCCCCCCGCCCACCCCCCTTCGCAATTCACTAATATTGTTCCATGATCTGTCTGTCTGTCTTTTCTGGTTATGTCCTTCTCTCCCATTCTGCTAAAACCTAATATTTGACCTCGCCATCATTGGAAAATCCTGCTCCATCTCCACTCACCTTTCTGAGTTCCTTGTATTTGGTGTCCCTCCAGGATCTATCCTTGGTCCATCCTGTTTCTCACCTACATACTGCCAGGAGGTAACATCGCCCAGAAGCACCGTGTTAGGTTTCACATGTACACTGGCAATGCCCAGCTCTCCCTCTCCATCATCCGTCTCCATTACTCCACTGTTACTCAGTTATCAAACTGCTTACCGCGCTTCGATTAGCTGCAATTCACTACAATGAAACACTATAATTGTTAAACCCATTGCCTTCAGTTGCTATTCCAAATTCATTTCCCTTACTGCTGTGTCCCTCCCTCTCACTGGGAAGTGTCTGAGGCAGAACTACATTCTTCACAGTATTGCTTTCATATCTGACCCCAAGATGACCTTCTGATCAGACATCTACACAATCACAAACACCACAAATTCCAATCTCTAAAACGTTGCTTGTCTCCTTCTCACCCCAGCTCCATTGCTACTGAAACCCTAACCTGTGTCGGTGTTGCCTTTAACTTGACAAATCTGAAACAGAACCCCTTGATTCCGCGACTGAACCAGAATCTGGTTCAAGACTCACCCGTAATGGGACATATCTTCTCCATATTTACCCTGTCAAACCATGACAGAATCCTGTATGTTTCAAAGAGATCTCCTCTCATTCTTCCAAAGTCCAGTGAGTATATTCCCAACTTATTCAGCCTTTGCTTACAGGATAATCCCTTCAAAACAGGGATCATCCCAATGGATCTTCTCTGAAATGCCTCCAATAAACTGCTCTATTTCATGAACTAAAGTGACCAAATCTGTTCACGTTACTCCAGATGTGGTCTCACTTGCCATTTGTTTAGTTGCCCTAAGGTATATACTCCAAACTCTTATGTTGCAATCTCTTTGAAATAAGGGACAGCATTCCATTCCCCTTCCTGATTCCATGTTGTAACTGTGTGCTCGCTTTCTGTGTTTCCTGCTCATTTCCCCCAGTCCCTTTGTGGTGCAGCTTTCTACAGTTTATCCCAAGTTATACTCTATTTGACAACTTGTTGCCCAGGTTTCCTGTGAATATCTCTCTGTAAACTGTTTATAACCTTTTGGAACTTTCCTGTTAACCCTTTTCTAGGAGATTACCCCCTAATTATTCTAAACATGTACTGTGAGCACTGGGCAGTGGGAAGCATGCACAGTTGCTATCTTTCAGGGATACTCTGTTTCATGACTGGGAGGAGGTTGCTGCCCATTGGTCAGAATGGAGACATCTTGCCCATCAAGGTGCATGAGCCTTTCACACCCCATGTCTTATTGAGGTGGCACAGCGGCAGAATGGAAGGAAAGAAAAGGAAGCAAATCCTGCTCTCCATATCTCACTGAATCTTGGGACATTCTGTCCCATGTTCAGTCACATGAAGTCCCAATTTGGAAACTCATAGAAACCCACATAGATTTGCCCTTGAAGTGCCTGCTGACCTCCACCAGGGGTAATGTGTACAGTCCTCCTGGGCCAGGAGGAGGCGATTGTATGAGTTTCAAACTTGGACTAACAGTGACGGATTTTATAAACTTGTATTACAGGCAGATATTCAGATGGTAATCTCAGTCATTGTAATGCCAAACTCTGACAGAATTACTCAATACATCAGGCCCTGGATATTCGTATTGTGTTCCAGATCAATACCATTTGCTGAATAAAAGTTCTCCTTTGAATCAAACCATCCTCTCAATAGATCTTCCCAAATGTTCAACATGTGTCCTGTAATCCTTGTATAATGAGCTGATGGGTGTAAGGTTTATTATTATAATGTGTAACTTTTATAAACCGCTTTGTCACAGCTCGCCAAATTTCCTTTGCTGCAAGGAGAATACTCTGTTTTTATAAACCGCTGATTTCCCAATGTCTGTTTGCGCTCTTTCAGGTACACATCAGGGTTGTGTTGGAACATTCTCCACTTGCCTGCATCAGTGCACACCCCCCCCCCCCCCCCAACAATATTAAAGAAAGTGAACATCCTCCAGGATAAAGTACTGTACCTGAGTGGTTTCCCATCCACCACCTTCAGCATTCCCTTTCGCCACCCTCGAGGCACAGTGGCATCACTGTGTAAAAGATCAAGTCAGCATTGTCCTACCCGACCATAGGACTGCTCTCTCATCAGAGAGAGATGTCTGGTAGTGGTTAACCTGAATATTACCACAGCGCAGGCAAGGGGAGAGGTTGAAAAGGAGAGTCCATTAATTGCGGATGGTTATTCTTGATGTGTATTAGCAACAAACATGTCACGTGAACAATTAATGTTAAAAAAGCCCCACAAATTCTGCAACTAAATTCCCCCGTTCCTTGAACCATCCTGGTAAATCTCCTGTGCCCCCTGTCTGGGACCCTGCCACCCTTCACAATGTGTGGGTGATCTGTGGTTCGCACAGACCCAGCTCTTCTGAACCCTGTGGGTGATAGCATCGAGCAACAGTTGCACTAAACCTCACTGTCTGGAAGAGAGTGAGAGACAGAAATCCCGATGGCATTTAAAATCTATTTAGGAACACACTTGCAAGGCCAAGGCTGACAGGTCTATGGGCTCTGTGCTGGAAAATGGGGTTCAAATAGTTAGCTGGGAGATTTCTTTACAGCATAAACCCAATGGACCACAACGCCGTTTTCTGTCATGTAGACCACAGACGCATAATATAGGAATATGACAAGCCACAATAGAAACCAGGTCAGAGAAGGTGATCATCGAATCGATGATACGTGATTGATTAATGTTTTTTGGAGGAAAATGTGACAGAGGTTAAGCGGGACATTGTGGATCTCTGGGTGCAGGAATCTGAAATAAAAATGGGTTATCCTGAAGGCTGAAATTAAAGAAAGGCACATCACAGAGATTTGTGAGGGTGGACAAGATTAAAGATAGAGACTGTGTTGAGACTGGAGGAGATTAGAGATTGGAGGATGTTGCAGAGATTGAGATGTCTTTGATCCCAGAGATAGTGGTAGTTCTGAGGCTAGAGAGGAATTATAGAGATAACGATGAGTTGTTAGCTTTCCCAACCCGACCTCTTCACTGATAATGATTGTTTCTCTGTCCTCATCTGCCATTGCCTCCATAAGCCTACGACAATGAGAGTACACAGACAGTATGTTCCTGTTAAGGCCAAGGCTGGGAGGCATCGAGAATGCTGCATGACCTGCGAAATTGAGGCTCTGGTCAAGAAAATGAAGGAAGGATATGGCAGGTACAGACCGCACTGTGTTTGTGTGAATCCCTAGAGGACTGTAAGGGCAGTAGGAGTATACTCGCGGGAAACCAGGAGGCGAAAAAGGGGACATGAGATAGCTTTGGGAACAAGGTTTAAGGAGAATCCACGAGATTCTACAAATACACTAAAGACAAAAGAATAACTAGGCAGAGAATAGCGACCCTCAAAGATCAACAAGACTGTCTATGGAACAGCAGGAGGTGGGAGAGATTCTGTAATTATTTCATTTCAGTTTTTACTGAAAGGGGATATGGAAGTTAGAGAAGTTGGAGAAATAAATAGTGATAACTTGGCAAGTGTACATATTACAGAGGAGGAGGTACTGGATGTCTTAAAATGCATAAAGGTGGATAAATCCCTGGAATCTGATCAGGTGTATCCCAGAACTTTGTGGGTAATTAGAGAAGCTTTTGCTGGGCCCCTCGCTGCAATATTTGTATCATCGATCGCCACAGGTGAGGTGCTGGAGGTTTGGTGCCATTATTTGAGAAAGGTGGTCAGGAAAAGCCAGGGAACTATAGACCAGTGAGCCTGAAGTCAGTGGCAGAGAAGTTGTTGGAAGGGATTCTTAGGGACAGGATTTACAAGTCATTGGAAAGGTAAGAAATGATTAGAGAGAGTTAGCATGGCTTTGTGAATTGAAATCATTAACTTGACTTGAGAAAGACACAAAGTTTCACATAACACACTGGTTAGCAGGTTCAACACCATAGAATTCTGGTGGAACTAGCTGTTTGGATATGGAATTGGCTGGAAGGTCAAAGAGTCATAGATGGACAGCACAGAAACAGAGACCCGTCAGTCCAACCAGTACATGATGATCAGATATCCCAATGCAATCTAGTCCCCCCGGTCAGCACCCGGCCCATATCCTTCCTATTCATATACACATGAAGATGCCTTTTAAATGTTGCAATCGTAATGGCCTCCACCATTTCCTCTGGCAGCTCATTCCATACACGTCCCACCCGCTGTGTGAAAACATTGTCTCCCAAGTCTCTCTAAAGTCTTTCCCCTCATACCGTAAACCTATGCCCTCTCGTGCTAGAATCCCCGACGCCAGGGAAAATACTTTGTCTATTTATCCTATCCATGCACCTCATGTTTTTATAAACATCGATAAGATCACCTCTCAGCCTCCGATGCTGCAGGGAATACAGCCCCAATCTATTCAACCTCTATTCAACCCCCAGCCTAGCTCAAATCCCCCAACCCTGGCAAAGTTCTTGTAAATCTTTTCTGAACCCTTTCAAGTTTCACAACATCCTTCCAATAGGAGGGAGACCAGATTTCTACACAACGTTCCAAAAGTGGCCTAACCAATGTCCTCTACAGCCACAACATGACCTCACAACTCCTGTACTCAATACTTTGTCCGATAAAGGAAAGCATACCAAATGCCGCCTTCACTATCCTATCTACCTCCACTCCAAGGTCTCTTTGTTCAGTAACACTCACCAGGACCTTACCATTAAGTGTATAAGAGCTGCTAAGATTTGTTTTCCCAAAATGCCAATCCTGAGCCAATTCACCCATCTGATCAAGATCCCATTGTACTCTGAGGTAAGCTTTTTCACTGTCCACTACACCTCCAGTTTTGGTGTCATCTCACTATACCTCCGATGTTCACATCCAAGTCATTGATATAAATGATGAAAGGTAGTGGATCTAGCAGTGATCCTTGTAACAGTCCACTAGTCACAGTCCTCCAGTCTGAAGAGCCAGTTCTGTATCCAAATGGTTAGTTCTCCCTGTATGCCATGAGCTCTAACCTTGCTGAGAAGTCAGTGTCATAGTGGAGGGTGCTTTTTGGACTGGAAGCCTGTAATGAGCAATATGCTGTCAGGCTGGGTGCTGGGTCCACTGCTTTTTGCCATTTATTTTAATGGTTTCTATGTGAATATAGGAGCTATGGTTAGTAGGTTTACAATAGACACCAAAATTGGAGGTGCAGTGGACAGCAAAGTTACCTGAGAGTACAATGAGACTCCAATCAAATGGGCTGAGGAGTGGCAGATGCAGTTTAATTTAGATAAATGAGGTTCTGCATTTTGGAAAAGCAAATCAGGGCAGGACTTCTACACTTAATTGGAAGGTCCTGGGGAGTGTTGCTGAACAAAGAGATCTTGGAGTGCAGGTTCATAGTTCCTTGAAAGTGGAATCATAGATAGGCAGGGTAGTGCAGAAAGTGTTTGGTGTACTTGCCTTTATTGGTCAGTGCATTGAGTACAGGAGTTTTGACGTCATTTTGCGGCTGTACAGGACATTCATTCAGCCACTTCTGGAATTCTACTTTCAGTCCTGGTCTCCCTGCTATCGGAATGATATTGTTAAACTTGAAAGGATTCAGAAATAATGCAAAGATGTTGCCAGGGTTGAGGGATTGAGTTATAGGGAGAGGCTGAATAGACTGAGGCTGTTTTCACTGGAGAATCGGATGCTGAGAGGTGACCATAGAGGTTGATAAAATCGTGAGGGACATGGATAGGGTAAACAGCCAGGGTCTTATTCCTGTTTAGGTGAGTCCAAAACTAGAAAGCACAGGCGTGAGGGAAAAGATTGAAAAGGGATATTAGGGGCAAAGTTTCAAGCTGAACGTGGTACGTGTATGGAATGAGTTGCCAGAGAAAGTGTGGAGGCAGGTTCAGTTACAACATATAAAAGGCATCTCATTGGATATGTGATTGGGAAAGGTTTCGAAGGCTATGGGCCAACTGCTGGCATATGGGACGAGCTTAATTTAGGATATCTGGTCGGCATGGACAAGTTGGACTGATGGGTCTGTTTCTGTGCTGTACATCTCTATGACACTAATAAATTAAAATTAAGATTTAGCAGAAGGTCAGACAATTCTCCTTGGAGCTGAGAAGGTTAAGCAGTGATTTCGACCAGGAGTTGATTTGTTTCCAGGGTATTTCATTCACAGAGAGACAGAGTGAGAAATTTTTAACGTCACAATTTTTAGTAACTATTTTCAGGTAACTGGCAAATAATGCAGGTTAAAAATGTGAAGATTATTTTACTCACTAAGTTCTGAGCATCTGGAACAGTTTGACCAAGAGCTGGATGCAGATTCAGTAGTTATTGTCAAAACAAATTTGAAATTTAACTTTTTTAAGGAAGGATTTGGAGGGCTATGTCCAAATGGGAGGTGAGTTGGGATAGATTGGCACCATCTCCAGAGGGAGAGAGTACAGCCCCAATGGGCTGAATATCCCCCAGCCCCTGTCCTCTGTGATACTGACGCATTCACTGTGAATGATGAAGCTCATCCCAGGGCAGAGCCGTAGAGATGTACACCATGAAAATAAACCCTTTGGTTAAACTGGGCCATGCTGACCAGATATCCCAACCTAATCTTGTCCCATTTGCCAACACTTGGCACATATCACTCTACACCCTTCCTATTCATATACCCATCCAGATGCCAAATGGTTTAATTGTACCAACATCCTCCACTTCCCGACAGAAAATTCCATACACGCACCAACCTCAGTGGGGGGAAAAAATTGCCCCTCAGATCCATTTTAAATTCTTCCCCTCTCATCTTAAACCTATGCCCTCTCATTCTCGACTCCCCGACCCCAGGGAAATGACCTTGTCTATTTATCCTACCCAGGCCCCTCATGGTTTTATAAACCTCTATGAGGTCACCCCTCAGCCTCTGATGCACCTGGGAGGATCCCACCACTCAGGTCACAATGGGGCCTGGCTGATTGACACAGCTTCAGACCAATAGGAGAGTTGGCATGATCCTCCAGCCAATGGGAGTGAATGAGGGGTGGGTCCAGCAGGCCAACACATGACCATCAGCTTTGCAGACGCAGTGTCACTGTGAGGGGGGACTGAATGTGAAGGAGTGGGAGAGACAGCAGATACTGGGAGAGAGATGGAGTTAGTGTGGACTGGGAAGGTTGATAAACACTGTTTCAGTCTGCTGGACCTGAACTAGATACTCCGGGTAAATTAGAACCACAAGAACTCTTGATGCTGTAAATCACACACAACCAGAAGGTACTGGAAAAGCTCAACAGATCTGGCAGCATCTGTGAAAAGAAATCATTTCGCATTTCCGATCCAGTGACGCTTCCTCAGGAGCTGATGTTACTGAGAAAAAAATGTCCGTTTTTATACAGAAGGTAGGGGTTAAGGAGTAAATGATCGGTGGGGATAGAGTCCAAAGAGAGAGAGAGGAGCAGTTGGACAAAGGAGTGGATAACGATCTGACGGGGGGAGGATGAATAGCTGTTTATGGGGACTGTTAGTGGCTAACCATAGGTAATGTGTAATGACAGGCTACGTAATAACAAGGCCTGGTATGTGGGGTAGGGGGCAAAGACACTAGGACGTGGGAGAGTTCAGGACTTAAAATTATTGAATTTGATGTTGAAGCCAGAGAGTTGCAGGGTCCCCAAGTGGGAGATTAGGTGTTGTTCTTCCAGCTTGTGTTAAAGTGTGGCGCTGGAAAAGCACAGCAGGTCAGGCAGCATGCAAGGAGCAGGAGAATTGACATATTGGGCATGTCAGCATTTCATCAGAAATGTGGGTGGTGGAATATGGCTGAGAGATAAATAGGGAGGGGTGTTTGGGGTTGGGCGAAGGGAGCTAGGGAGGCAATAGGTGGTTGTAGATGGAGGGTAGAATGGACAATTGGAAAGGAAGAATATCAGGTGGGGCTGTTCAAGAGGGTCTTGCCGAGTTGGAGGGTTGAATCGGAGATAAGTTGGGGGAGAGGAGATGAGGAAACCTTGATGCCGTGTGGTTGAAAGTTCCCAAGGTGGAAGATGAGGTGTTCTTCCTCCAGGTGTCGGGTGGCTCGGATTTGTGGGATGGAGGACTTGCATGTCCTTGGCAGCATGGTGGCGGAGGGGGTGGGCGGTAGCCGAAATGGTCAGCTACAGAGCGGTGGGGTTGGCTGGTGTATGTGTCCCAGAAATGTTCCCTGAAATACTCCACAATTTGGCGTCCTGAGAGCAAGGGACACAATAGGTGAGGTGTTTGGGTGGGCAGGGAATTCTCTGCTGGATGTGGGAGGATACAGTGGTGCCTTGGATGGAGGTGAGGGGAAGGTGTAGGTACAGGTTTTCCACCTCTTGCAGTGGCAAGCGAAGGTGCCTGGAGTGGAGGGTGGGTTGGTGGGGAGTGTGGATCTAACGTGGAAGTCACAGAAGGTATGATCTCTGTGGAAATGAAAGGGATGGGGAGGGAAATATATCTCAGGGGGTTGGATCTGATGGTGGAAAGAGCAGAGGATGATGCGTTGTATCTGGGTGGAAGGTGAGGATGGTGGGATTCCATCTTTGTTGCATTTGGAGGGGTGGGGTTCAAGGGCAGTGGTGTGGGAAGTGGAGGAGATACACTGGAGGG
This sequence comes from Chiloscyllium punctatum, assembly GCF_047496795.1. Taxonomy (NCBI): domain Eukaryota; kingdom Metazoa; phylum Chordata; class Chondrichthyes; order Orectolobiformes; family Hemiscylliidae; genus Chiloscyllium; species Chiloscyllium punctatum. Next base: position 19,832,721 of record NC_092788.1, on the reverse strand, counting down.
CATTGTTGACCACATGTGCGGGGACATTTGCAGTCCTTGAAATAGGAAGCCATTTGGTATGTTCTGAAGTGTTCTTCCAGCATGCATCAAGCTTCACTGGAACACTGCAGTAAGCATGAGACAGAGATGTTGGACAGGGAACAGTCTTGTGTGTTAAAGAGCAGGCAACTGGAAGCTCAAGGTCTTTTTTGCAGGCATAATGTAGATCATCAGCCGCCACTTTCACCACCGCCACTGAGATGCTAGAAGGTTCCTGTCTCCTCCATTAACAGCTTTCCAACTCCCCACTCCTTTATCTTTCCAAATGTTCCTGTGTCTCTTTGGGCTCTGTCTCCACCTATGAGTCACTCTTTAACCCCTATCTCCTGTAGCCCAAAGATCTATAGGTTAGGTGAATTGGCCCAGCTAAGGTTCCTGTAGGGTTCAGGGATGTGCATTAGTCCGGGTAAACGGTGAGAAATAGAGTAGGAGAATGGGTCTGGGTGGGATAAACTTTGGAGGGTGAGTGTGGAATTGTTGGGCCAAAGGGCCTGTTTCCTGAAGGGATTCTAATTTTCCCAGCTCTCATCGGTTCTGAGGAAGGGTCACTGGACCCGTGATGACCCATGGTGTGTGCAGGAGGCAGAAAGGAGAAAGGGGAAAATGGCAGCAGAAACCGGATGAAATGTATCAGTGTAGACTGGGAGGGTTTAGTTATACTCTGTGCAGGTAGTTAGTTTGAATTAGAAACTCTTGGTCCCACGTTTGCAGCAAAGGGGAAGATGGCTTGGGCCTCAGGCAGTGAGAGGACCTGGGTTATGGCCACCATCTTTATTTGGGGCAAGGTACAGCAAGGAGCATGAATGTGTCCTCTTCCTGGGTGGGGGCGGGGTGATTTGAAGAGGAGCATTTACACATCAAACACATACCAAGAGAAGTGTTTACCTTCACTATTCATCTTGCACTGACTGTGAGCTTTGTTTTGTGAATTCAGTTTATAGGATATTAATTCAGAATAATTGAGACTGGGATCTCATTAAACAAGTTTCTACAGTCAGCGGAGTCATCAGGATCTGAATATCATTGGCATTTAACTGTGGAACGAGAAAAGTCTGTCTGTTCTGTCTGTGGGAAAATATCTTCAATATTTTTGTCAAACCAAAAGCAGAAAGATGTTCAAGTTCATGATTGGATAACCCTTGGGGTATGTGTTCAATTCTTGGCCCTGCAGCTGTGGAAGGGGGTATTGGCCTGAGAGAGGGCACAGATTTATCCAAATTACACCTCGTCGTTTTGCAGGAGCTGTCAGATTTTGTCTTAATCATCCACTTTATGATGTTAATCTGTAAACTCCCTACTTCCAATTCTCTGCAAATTTCTCATTGAAATTCCTTGTGGACTCAAATTCCAGCACCATTTCAGGTGGAACGTTCCAGAATCTGACAACTGTCTGTTCATTCAGAAACTGCTGAAGTCCATTATGACTCTGGGGTTACAAAGGGCTGAATTGAAAGATGCAATGCTGGTCCTGAGCTCCCATTGAGATGCATTGGAACAGTACAGGAGGCTGAGGGCAGTGTAGGTGTGACCAGACAATGAAAATGACAGGGCTGCACTGTGAGTGCTGCTTGGCTCAATGAGAGTGTTTTGGAGTTGGATGTAAATAGTGAGGTGAGACAGGGAGAAGGTGAAGCTGAAACTCAGTTTTAGTTCAGGCCGTTCAGGAATTCACAGTCCCAATGGGAACAGCCAATTTGTCAGTGATACCTGTGGAGTATTTAAGTTTTTAAAGTATGACATATCAGCTTAAGTAAAGATGTTTTTTTGGTATTATAATGGACATGTTTGAAGTGAAGGAAGGTTACTCACTCATTTAAATTCTCTTAATGGAATAACTAGATGAATGTCGAGAGACGTTATGACAGGAGCCCTCAGACCCGTGGTGTGCTCTTCTTGCACAATGTGGGAAATAAGGGCTGCTTCCAGTGTCCCTGACGGCTATTTGTGCAGGAAGGGTTCCCATCTGCAGCTACTGGGAAACTGCTTTTCAGAGCTGGAGCTGAAAGTGGACTCACTGTGGAGCATCTGCAATACTGAGAATGTTATGGACAGCACGTTTAGTGAGTTAGTCACACTGAAGGTGAGGGTTACACAGGCAGAAAGGGAATGGGTGAACATCAGATCTAGTAAAAGGCTCAGGAAGGGAGTACAGGAGTCCCCCGTTGTTATCCCCTTCTCATACAGATACTGTATACCGCTTGGGATTCTGTAAGGGCGGGAATGGGTGGGGTGGCTTCTCGGGAAATCAGCATCAGCCAGGTTCATGACACCACAGAGAGCTCTGCTGATCAGAACAAGAGGACTGCAAGTGGCAGGGCTATAGTGACAGGGGATTCAATAATCAGGGGTACAGCCAGGCACTTCTGTGCCCACAGACATGAATCCAGGATGGTATGTAATCTCCCTGGTGCCAAGATCCATGATATCATGGAGTGGCTGCAGGACATTCTGGAGCTGGAGGGTAAACAACCCATGGTCGTGCAACACACAGATACCAAGGACATCGCTAAACAGAGGGATGAGGGCCTGAAAGCTGGACATAGGGAGAGCAGAGATGCATTAAAATGTAGCTCCTGAATTGTAATAATGTCAGACTTACTCCCAGTGCCATGTGCTAATGAGAGCAGGAATGAGAAGGTTGATCAGCTGGATGTGTGGCTGGGGAAATGGTGTACAAGAGAAGGGTTTTGATTCTTCAGGCACTGGGACTGTTTTTGGGTGGGACCTGTACTAGCCTGACTGGTTACCCCTGGGCAGAGCTGAGACAAATCTGGTGGGGGCTTTTGCCAGTTCCATTGGTGAGTTTGTAACTAGTCTGGCAGGGGGATGGGAACGAAAGTGTAGGCTTAGATGGGTCAGATTCAGGACAGGGAATGGGAGGTAGAATATTAATGATGTAGTTAGCGGCTCAGAAAGCCACAGGAAAGGAGGATTAAACGAAGATTGAGTCCCTCTTCATCCATCAGTCCTGACATCCCAGGAATGTGAGTCAACAAAATCTGGAGCTGTTTACATGTCGATGACTCTATGTGCTTCAGCAAAATGCTGGAAATCTACAAAAAAAACAAAGCGCTGGAGATCCTCAGCAGGTCGGGCAGCATCTGAAATGGTGACAGATGCAGGAAACATTGCAGCCTTAAAGAAGTGTTTAGATGATCACACCAAGCACTACAATATCGGTTACACGCTGAGTGCCACAACATGGGACTAGCATAAATATGTGCTTGATGACCAGCATGAATACGATGGGGCTGGAAAGTTGACGTTTTGGGTCAGGGTTATTTATCAAGACTGACAAAGGGTCCCGACCCAAAACATCAACCTTCCTGCTCCTCTGATGCTGCCTGACCTGCTGCACCTCCCCAGGTCCACATTGTACAGACTCTGACTTCCAGCACCTGCAGTCCTTAACTATCTTCACATCCCAGGACTCATCTGGTGATCCTCCTTTACACACTCTCAATAACCAGGAGAGCCTTCCTTGGAAAAGGGGAACAAAGGTGTATACAGTATTCCAGGTGTGGTCTCACCAAGGCCCTTCCAGAAAGGGATCCCTGCCCCCATCTTATCCATAATGGTCATCAAGCGCACATGCCTGGTGTGATCATCTCAACACTTCTTCAAGGCTGCAATGTTTCCTGCATCTGTCACCATTTCAGATGCTGCCAGACCTGCTGAGGATCTCCAGCACTTTCTGTTTTCTCTGTTATAGCATATTCAAAGGGGGGATTTGCAGTTGAGAAATTCAAATTGAACTTCATGTTACTTGATCCGTGCCGATCTGAATATCATTGGCCTTTTCATCTGGAAGGAAAGGTGTGTATTCTGTCCGTGGGTGAATATTTCAAATGTCAGTGTGACTGGAAAAGTACTGAGACAGTGAAGTCCATGTTAGTGTGGGGACTTGGTTTTTGAAAGTCTAAAAAATCATGGCACATTTCCCTGGAATAGTCAAGCCACAGATTGGTTTTGTATGAGGACAATTAGCCATGAAACCAGAAAGACCAAAGGATTCCTGCATCATGGAAAAATCTATGAAAATGGGATTGTTGTAATGGAGTGAATTATCAATCATTGATTGTAATCCATTGGTGTTGTCACATTGGTTCCAGCGCCGTAGGGAAACACGGGAAATGTGATGAATGCAGTGTAGGTTTCAGTTATTCAACTGGAAAGGTGAAGAAGAAATTTACAAGGATGATGCCAGGTCTCAGGAGTCTGAGGTACAGGGAGAGGTTGGACAAGTGAGGACTTTTTTGTTTAGAGCAGAGGACACTGTGGGGGAATATTTTATAGAAGTGTATAAGACCATGAGAGGCATGGGTAAGGTGAATGAACTCGGTCTTTTTCCCAGGGACTCAAGTGTTGGAGGGCATCAGGTTAAAGTTAGAGGAGAAAGAATACATGGGAAACTGAGGGGCAACTGTTCTACACAAAGGTGGTATGTATATGGAATGAGCTGCCAGTGGAAGTGGTTGAGGTGGGTATATTAACAACAAGTAAAAGACATTTGGACAAATGCATGGATAGGAAAGGTTCAGAAGCAGATGGGCCAAGTGCAGGGAAATGGGGTTAGTGTGGATGGACATTCTGATCGGCATGGGCCAGTTTGGGCCAAAGGGCCTGTCTCTGCTGCAGGATGCTATGACTCTAAGTGCATCTGCTATTTCTCCCCCTAATTCTGTTGGTATCATGGTATGTATTCTATCAGGGCAAGGAGACTTGTTTACCTTTAGCTCCATTAGCTTGCCCAGCTCTAACTCTTTCGTGATAATGATTGTTTCTTGGTCCTCACCTTCCTTAGTCTCCTTATCAATTACTGGCATGTTCTTCGTATCCTCCACTGTGAAGCCTGACTGCTGTGTGCTCATATTCCTGAACCCTGCTGGATAGGAATAACCAGGCACAGAACTCTGAGAGGTCTTCTTTGAGTCTTTTATTGATGAAACATGGCAGTTACATGGATAGTGTACATGCAAAACACCTCCAGGCAGCATCAGGTAACTCCCCGCCTGTCCGATGTGCCACTCCCATTCTTAAACCTTTGTGGTTTGGGACCTTGAACAGAGACTGTCTCTCAGTATTATCTCCATGGCAACGGCAGTTAGAAAGTCGAGGTCAGTTCAGCACTTTGTGGTTAACCACCCCCGCCCCCCCAACGCCCCCGTGGCTCCCTCAAGTACCTGACAGGCAGTTCAGTTTCCGTGGGGCTCTCTATCAGGATGCTGATGTGCAGGAGCCAGGGTTGGGGTGGGGTGGACAAAGTTAAAAATCACGCAACACCAGGTTATAGTCCAAGAGGTTTATTTGGAAGTACAAGCTTTTGGAGTGTGCTGTGATTTTTAACTTGATCAGGATTATCTCTATGGTAACAGTTAAGTGCTTCAACAATTACAGAGGCCATGTGTTCCCCACACAATAGGTTCCCCTCGAGCAGTGTAAACTGCTATTCTGTCCCTGGGGATAGCTACTCATCACTTTTTATCCCCAAATCCATCATGCTTTCTGTTGATCTTTGAGGTTTTAAAATCTCTGAATTTATCCTTGGTCTTTGCCAATTTGTATGCCTTCTACTTCAATTTCATAGACTCTCTTATTGCCTTAGACATGGCAGATTACTCCTTTTCCTACAGTCCTTCCTTTTCACTGATATATACTTTTGCTGAGAAATTTGAAAAATTACTTTGATATTCCTCCACTGTCTGAGAACTGTCCCACAGTAAAGTCTTTGCTTTCAGTCTGCATTAGCCAACTCCTGCCTCATCCTATTGTAGTCTCCTTCGTTTAAGCACAGGATCTTGGGATTGGATTTAATCTTCCCGCTTTCCATCTGTGTTCTAAATTCTATCAGACTTATCACAAGTCTTTTTATCAGATTATGAGGTGAGACGATGTTTCCTGGGAGTTTTGGGTTTCATTGTCAGCGATCACCTTGGCTTTGTAATAAAGTACAGGATAGATATTCACAACACAAGGTCTAAAATCATAAATCACTGTCTCCCCTCAGTTTAAAATTGCAAAATCATTATCTCCTACACGCTTCCTCACTATCTAAGTTTGGAACACTAATCCACCTGACTATCCTGCTGTTTCTGAAGATCTCCTTTGGTGAAGATGGTGAGTTTTGGATTCATCTTTCTGGTTATTACCGTAAGAAGATAAGCACTGGGCACAGGAGAGGCAATGCAGCCCTTCGAACCAGCTCCACCATTTAATACAGTGATGATTGAGCTCACCTCTGTCTCAACTGGATTTTCCCGCCAGCTCTCTCTCACCCTTCAACCCATTGCAAATTCAACAACTGTATCTCTTCATTAAATTGGCTCATTGTCCTGGCATCCACCGCATTTTGAAAAGGGAATTCCACAGATTCACAACACATCGAGATAAGTACATTCTTCCTCATGAGAATAGAATAGAGTCCCTATAGTGCAGAAACAGGGTATTCATCCATCGATTCCACACCAACCCTCTGATGACCATCCCATTCAGACCCACCCATTCCCTGTAACCCTGCATTTCCCGTGGCTAATTGCCTAACCAGCACATGCATGGACCCTGTGAGCAATTTGGCCTGACCAATCCACCTAACCTGCACATCTTTGGACTGTGGGAGGAAACTGGAGCACCGAACAAAACCATGCAGACATGGGAAGAATGTGTAAACTCCACACAGTTGCCTAACGCTGGAATCAAACCCGGGTCCCTGACGCTGTGAGGCAGCAGTGCTCGCCACTGAGCCACCTCTGCTTAAAATCTGCTGCCCATTATTACCCTCCCCACCCCACAATTGGCTGAATGTATATTCCTTACGTCAGAAGTCCGGGTGTCTAAGTGGATGTCTCAGTAAATCCCAGTGACAGCCCACATGTCCTGTGTGTCTGAATAGATATCCTATAGATAACACCCTCCAGCCCACACTTTCTTTCACTTTCCAGGGGCAGGTCCCCAGAGGCTTCATGGGGACTACAACTCCCACAAGCCCTGAGGCAGGGACCACACGTGTGTGGGGAAACCCAGCCATGTACATGGACAGAATGTGGACGGGTTTTGGAGCATGTTCTTTGGGGTAACTAGCAGAAAGCATTTCACACTGTGAATGGCTGGAGAAGGGACGCATCTGCCTATAATATTGATCTGTTGGGGGGGTCAAAGTGACACTACGCCTAGATGGGACCAAGTTCCATTCGCAACTTGTCATAACAGTGGGAATTGACCAATGGGAAACAAGGAAGAATCTGACCCATTCTCCCAGCCTGAAGGTTCCTCTTCTGTCCAGGATCTGCCACCTCCCTTTCTGTTTCCTTTTGTTTCATTCTGCTGTTACATTATTGACTTGCAGCAACTGAAGTGAAAGGAAGTGAACCCAGAAAGTGTGCAGACTCTAACCAGGCACGGGAAGTGGTGGCAGAGACCTGTTTATCAACAACTCCATGAGAATGGGGAGGGTGTACTTTAGGGGGTAGCAGAGTCAGAATGGTAGGAGAGAGTAAGTGGGCTGGAGGGTTACAGCTTTGGGGGGAGAAAGGGGAAAAAGATATTCCAGAGAAACTAGAATTGTCTGTTCTGAATTTCTAAACTGTACATATTCCTTTATACAGGGTGCTAGATAGTGAAGATTTGCAGACTGAAATCTCAAAATCACATGCAGATTGTGATTAAGTTAACCAGTATTTGATGAACCAAAGATGGAGAATCACTCGGCCAAAATCCTGCAACACTCTCTCTCCCAGCATTGTCGGTCTATCTGCGCCAAATGGACTGTGAATGGTTCAAGACAGGAGCTCACTACCATCTTCTGAAGGGTAACGAGAGATGGGGAATAAATGCTGGCTGAGCCAGTGATGCCCATATCCTGGAAATGGGTTCTATCTCTAGTTGCTGAAACCCAATTGATGTTACTGCAGGATGATGAGGGAGGCTGAGTGCATCCTCCAGGAGGCAGCACCATCACATTACCACTGCCTACACCCACACAGTAACACCACAACGCCAATGGAACAAAAGGCAGTGAGGCTAAAGGAGGACTGAAATATAGTTCTTCAAGGTAAAGTCATGAAAGGGGATTGGAACAGAGCAGGAACAGGAGACTGAGCTGGATGGTCAGCTGTTTCCCATTGAATGGTGGAGCAGGAGTGAAAGGCTGAATGGTCTCCTCCTGCTGCTATCTCCCAGGTATGTATATAGTCATGGAGCACGGGTAGGAAGGAGTGGGCAGGGATTCTCCAGGAGATTGCACTTCCACATCAGTTTTCAGTGAGGGATGGTTTGATGGATTTTATTTAACATTTATCTTTAACACAAGGTTTCTAAATTTTGGCTTTAAAATGTTGCAAAAGCTTTTTGCACCGCAAATAAAATTAAAGAAAATAACGTAAACTGTCTGAATATAACAGTTTTAACGCTTTCAACCTCCTGTAAAACAAAATCCTGTCTATTCCCAGACACCATCACTTTCCAGCTACTCAAACTCCAGGGAAATATTCCCTCCCTGTCTGAACCTTTGGTTTGATTTAACTGCTTTTCAGTTGTCATTCTGTGAGGTGTGAAGCGTTCTTTTTCCCCATTTCTCTGACCCAGAAATGTGAGCACAGCAACCTTCCCACCATCAAAATTATCATTCTGCCATTGTGCTTTTGGTTAAAAGTGCAAAAGTGCAAAAGTGAGGACTGCAGATGCTGGAAACCAGAGCCTTGATTAGAGTGGTGCTGGAAAAGGCCTCTCGCCAAAACGTTGATTTTCCAGCTCCTCGGATCCTGCCTGACCTGCTGTCCTTTTCCAGCACCACTCTAATCTACACATATAATCACCAGCAGTAAACCATTTGTGTAACCAATTGAATATTTCCAAACAAAGCCTATTACAGGTCAAGCAAACCATTACAAGTGACAGAGTGAGAAGGGACTAAATCAAAGTAGAGTTGTGGGGAGGGGGTAGCGGTGGAGATAAAGCACGATATCCCCTGCGGTGGCCATCGAGAGCATTGATCCACACTACATGCTCCTTCTCCAAGGGCACCCTGCTGTGTAGCCTTTATCCTCAATCATAGAATAAAATCCCTACAGTGTGGGAGGAGAGCAGTGGCCCATCAGACACCACCGACCATCAAAAGAACATCACGCCCAGAGCACTCTAACACTGTAACACTGCATTTCCCATGATGCACCTATTCTGCACAATCCTGGACACTGGACAATTTAGCACAACTGATCCACCTAACCTGCACATCTTTGGACTGTGGGGAAACCAGAGCACCTGGAGGGGACCCACACTATCACGGGGAGAATGTGGGGACTCCACACAGGCCGTTGACCAAGGCTGGACTCCAACCTTGTACCTGGTGCTGTGAAGTAGCCGTGCTACAATCACAATTTAAATCAAAACGGATGATCCCTGCTCATTGTCGCATTGCTGTTTGTGGAGACTTACTGCTCAGAGAGACATCCTGAGGTTCAGAAAGTGGCAATGTAAGTTCAGTCAACTCCAGCCCAGTTAATGTGGTTAACAACGACATCAATACTCCAACAGTGTCATCATGTACAAGGTCCACTCCTGACTCTGATGGGCAGTAACATCAGAATCAGAGTCCTGCAGTCCACACGGAGCAGGTGGATGACCACGTCCCTGTGAGCACTCACTGGGCTCTCAATCGTGTTGAAGACGCAGCAAATCCCTTGTCACACAGAGGGGTGAACAGCTCCTACCCAGTGTGAACACGCTGGGGTCTCAGTGGGGCAGGATGAATCACTGAATCCCCTCTCCCACACTGACCATCTGAATGTCCTCTCCCCCTGTGTGGGCTCACTGGGGATTCCGCAGGTGCTGCATTTGAGTGAATCTCCCCCCACACTGGGAACAAGTGAATGACCTTTCCCCAGAGTGAGCTCGCTGGTGTTTAAGCAGATCAGAGGACTGAGTGAATCCTTTCCCACACACTGAGTAGGTGAAAGGCCTCTCCCCAGTGGGAATGCACTAATGTCTCCGCTGGTGAGAGATTTGAATGAATCCTTTCTCACACATGGAGCAGGTGAAGGGTCTAAATCCACTGTGCTATCTCTGGTGCCTCAGCAGATTGTAAGATCGAGTAAATCCCTTCCCATACGTGGGGCAGGTGAACAGCCTCTCTGCAGTGTGACTGTGTCGGTGGGTGTCCCACTGGTAGGGGTAAGAGAATTCCTAATTCTAATTGAGTACGTCCTCCTGTTTTCTCGTTTGTTATCGACAATCGCATTCCCCTCGCACCAGAGCCTGTTCCAGTGTTACAGAAACAACAGAATGGTCAGCTACAGCTGGTCACCTGACTGATCACTGGACACTAACGGTTCACTCTCCACAGATGCTGCCAGACCTACTGAATTTTTCTAGCAATTTCTGATTTCCCAGCATTTGCAGATGTTTAGTTTTCCAAAACTCATCTTGTGTGTTTCAGAGGAGTTTATTGATGAAATTAGACGGTTTTGAAAGTTGTACATTAGGTCACACATCAGCTATGATCATCATGAATGGCAGAGCAGAGTTGAGGGGCTGAATGGCCTCCTCCTGTTCCAATGAAAGTTACCCATCGGCAGCTTGTTGTTACATTTCCCCTCACTGCTCACTTCACCTCCATGTCTAACACACTGTTACTGACTGAACAAACCTGCTCATGGTCAGTGGCTCCCTCTCCTGCCACCCGGGTTTAACTCTCATCATGGAATGCTGTCTTATATTACTGCAGGAATGCCCACAAGGACTAATCCTGGATGTTCAACGTTTGGGAGAAGACTTGTAGCTCGGGTGCTCATTGTTGTGGTTCTGTTTGCCGAGCTGGGAATTTGTCTTGCAAACGTTTCGTCCCCTGTTGAGGTGACATCCTCAGTGCTTGGGAGCCTCCTGTGAAGTGCTTCTGTGCCGTTTCCTCCGGCATTTATAGTGGCCTGTCTCTGCTGCTTCCGGTTGTCAGTTCCAGCTGTTCGCTGTAGTGGCTGGTATATTGGGTCCAGGTCGATGTGTTTGTTCATAGAGTCTGTGGATGAGTGCCATGCCTCTAGGAATTCCCTGGCTGTTCTCTGTTTGGCTTGCCCTATAATGGTAGTGTTGTCCCAGTCGAATTCATGTTGCTTGTCATTTGTGTGTGTGGCTACTAAAGATAGCTGGTCGTGTCGTTTCGTGGCTAGTTGGTGTTCATGGATACGGATCGTTAGCTGTCTTCCTGTTTGTCCTATGTAGTGTTTTGTGCAGTCCTTGTCCCATGCAATGATCACGCAGTTTTGTCAATTTGTATTTTAAAGAATTGTCATGAGATTCCTGTTTATTTAACAGTATTATTCATTTATTCTATTCTTATTTTAAAATATTGTTTAATTTCCAGTTCATTACACACAGAAACTACCTAATTAATTCCCATTCACATTACAACAATAAACAGCTGATTAGTTTTCATTTGAGAAACTACAATGAGACACAATATTGCAGTCCTACCGTCCTGAGTGGGAACATTATGAAAGGAGCTTATGGAGCTGTGGTAGTATCTCTATTACTAAACCCGAGGGAAGGTTTCAACTCACACCTCCAACAGAAATATATCAAGAGCTGCTCTGAATGTTGATTAGAGAGTACCTAAGCACAGATTGAATTGCTATTCAATACAACATTAGATCTGCTTTTATCTATTATATCAATAATCACAAAATCTGATACTTATCAGATTGCCAGGTTACCAAGAAATATGTGTTGGAAAATTCGCTTTAGCCACTTTGCTTTTACAAAAAGACTTTCATCTATCCCTGTTTTCTCTAAGTGAAAGAAATCTGAAGAAGATTTTCACTTTTACGAAAAAAGGGGACATGTTTCCCATATAAATTAATGCTTCTTCGACTAACGCCTTTTCAGATTATGTAAGGTTTCATAATAATGCTTTAATTTCGGACAGTGGGGATATCTGTATCGAATTCTGTCGCTTATAAATTCCTGGAGAATATTTGAAACTGTTGCAGAATTCAAGATTACGATGTCTAAGTAATTAGATTGATTTTTTTTTGTTACAAAGGGGCAAGTCCAAACAATTGAAACACATTAAACATTGTTCTCTCATGCTATAAATTTGAAATAAAGTTGATACCTTCTTCAGTAAACTAACAAACTCTACCATCTATTACTTGTCAGTCAGCTGATTGCCTACTTTGTAACTAAATGTTGTGATTCATCTAAATATTACTCTGTCCTTTGATCAAAGTGAATTTGTAATTGTTGTTCAGTTTATGAATTGTCAGATACTTGTTTTTATTTTTCCATTCACCTGTTCATTTTGACCGTAAGATTGAAATGCTTTGAAAATATTGGAGTTTATCATTTAAAAATAAGGTTTGCACATCTCTCACATATCTCATTTCTTGTATTATGATTCAAGAATGTTTTCTGGTGGAATTCAAGTAAATTCCAGACATTTGTTCACTTCAAATAAGGTCTTTAACACCCAGTTATCAATCTGATGTTAATGTTTCAGCTGGTTACATTGACATTGATTAGGTACTCATTCAGAGAGATCAACTGACAATTATAAACTATTTGCAGGATTATTGAATTGAAAGAAAGATTCAGACGTGCAAACATTTTTTGGAAGGAATTGCTTTTTCATTCAAATGTGTAGGCTTTTCAAGAATTCTATATCGCCTTTCACTGGTTTTCTTGAAGAGAAATCAAATTTATAATTCATGTGAATGCAAATGTGTTCGTATTTTGAAATTTGCATCAGATTTAAGAAGAAAAAGAGGAAGAATTAACATGAAAACTTCAGTGAATAGAAAGCACAGTAAATTAAATTGACAGAGGCAACTTTTAGTATTATCTCTGAATATTCAGTCAAATATTTCTAATGTCAAAAGAGAGTGGTGCCGGAAAAGCACAGCAGGTCAGGCAGCATTCGAGGAGAAGCAGAATCAACGTTTTGGGAATGAGCCCTTCATCAGGAATCTTTTCTGATGATGGCCTAATGCCCAACAGGTTGATACACCTGCTCTTTGGATGTGCCTGCCCTTTTCCAATGCTACAGCTTTCCTCACTTTCTCCAACTATGTTAAATGAACATGAACTGAAAATGTTCGCGTCAGCAGTTGAACAAGACCAAATTAACACATTTTTTGCAATATTTATAGTGAAAACCTGTTTGAGAACATGCAACAAATCAGATCAAACAACACCTCTTGCCGTTAGAACCCTTGGCCATTCATAATAAAGTATAACCATGCTTTGAACAACCAGTATGGTGTATAACTACTGAACTGAAATACCAGAGGACAACAATTGCATTTATTGGAGGGAATGATAACCAGATCTTTTATGTGATAATGGTGATTGATCTCAGAAACAATAACATTTTACTGTGATTATTCCACTGAACAGTACTTAGATGGTCATGAAGAGCTTTGTGCGGCTTTATGTGCAGTGTTTTGTGTGAACGTTGATTTCAGTAACATTGAGATATTTTACAAGATTGACAATTGACAGTTAAAGATAAGTTTTAAATGCAACATTTTAAAAAATTGTCAGTTTTGTTTAGCAAAACACAATTCTAAGTTTATGGAATCCCTACTGTGTGGAAACAGGCCATTTGGCCCAACAAATCTACACTGACGTTCCAAAGAATAATCCACTCAGCACCATTCTGCTCTCCGATTACTGGACATTTACCCCTGACTAATGCACATAACCTACACATCCCTGAACAGAACATGCAGCTTAGCATGGTCAATGTACCTAACCTGCATATCTTTGGATTGTGGGAGTTAACCAGAACATGCAAACTCCACAAAAACATGTGGCCGAGGATGGAATCAAACCCAAGTGCATGACACTGTAAGACACGAGTGCTAACCACTGATCCTCTGTTCTCAATGCCTAACCCCATGCAAGAAGTGAGATAAGTGAGAGACGTGCAAAGTCAAATTTCAAATGAACACTCTCTGATGTTGCCAAAGCGTATCAATCTTACATTCAATATGTATAGGTGAATCGAAAACAAAAAATAGAAATCCCTGACAAATCATGAATGAACAATAATTAGAAAATTAATATGATCAAAGGGAACAACAATATTCAGGTGAATTGCATTGTTTAAATACAAATTTGGGAATGAGCTAACTAATGAATAACGGGAAGTGACATTTGTTTATTTCACTGATGACGAAATTGACTTGCTTTTCATCTTTGTAACACTGCAGAATAACAATTTATGTGCCTGAAATGTTTGAATTAAGCTCTTCCCAATAAAAGAAATCAGTACAATCACATTGACTTCTTCATCTTTAAGACTGCAACAATATCAAATACTTTCCAGGAATTTAGAACTAGCAGAATTAGTTAATTTGGTTTCTTGGGAACTCAAAGAGAATAAACAGCAGATTCTGTGAATTAGTCATTCAATGTGATTATTCAGCTGAAGACAACATCCCATCTTTGCAAAAATGCTCAACTTTGAAAAATTCAAAATCCATTGTCATTGTTTAATGAAACAATACAGAAATGTTAATTCTTTTTCATTTGACTTAACAAAACGCAGGAATTATACATGATTTTGTGTCATGAAAAATACTTCAATCTTATGATGATTAGAAATACAGTAAATGTTCGCATCAAAGTGAAATATATTTAAATGAATTCAATTATGTTTCTGCGGGTAAAATAAGAATTAATATTAACAATGATTGAGAGATTGCACACTATATTAGTTATTCATGTAAAGACCCATAATTCCACATTCACAGCACGTACTGGATTGAATAATTATTAGGTATGAGCAACAACTGAATTATAAAATTCGATCAATGAATTTAGAAATAATGAGAAATCTCGTTTTGCTATGTGACTGAGGAATATGTGCAAACAAACAGGAATTATTGCAATGAAAAGTAATTGCAGGTCTGTGAATTTAAATTCTGTGATTACGGAGATCATTCAAATAAGCAAACATCAGACATTCACAATTAATGTTGGATGGGAAGTCCTTAGATCCACTGTGGGAAACTTGACCTGAAAATAAAGTTTCATATTGCAATGTTGGTACTCAGAAACAATTGGTTAAATTAAAATGTGAATCTCACTTTACTTGTTCAAAAGACTTTCTTAAATAATTGCACGATTATTACCATGACAATGACTTGATAATGTTGCTATATGAGCAATTAAAATGATTCAATATTTCAAAATATTTGCTGTTATGTTGATTGGATATTTATTAAAATTGGTAAATTGTGGAATAAAATATAGTAACTAGCTTTATGAATTGAAGAAAAAATGAGCCATTCAGTGATTATAGAAATTTTTTTCTTTCTTTACTAAAAACTGAAGGTAACACAAGAAATATAAATTTCTATCAAATGGTTTCATCATAGAGACATGTTATTTTAATTTAGATGATTAATATTATGGTCAGAATTCAGACATTTTTGCCAGAATTTGGAAGAAAGTTAATAGATAATGAAAGTGAGCATGAAAGTGAACAAATGATACAGTCAATGACATTTGGTACATAAAGGAATTATAATAATTGTTCATTATTGTACAGTGATGAATAATGTTGGAATAGAAAAGACAAAGAATTAACATGTTCAAAACAGTTCTTTTCTTACAATTAAATGAAACCAATAATCATTTTGCAAAGCACGTGATTTGGAAAAAAAAACCCAGTCATTTACTGTGTTATATAAACTGAAAACTACTTCCATTTTGCAAAAATGGAAACTTTCCCAAATTCAAAACTTAGGTTTGCTGAATTATACAACAAAAACGGTTGTAATTTGAAATATCTCTTGCACACAAATTTAAAATAAGTAATCTTAAAGATTTTTAGAATGACAAAACGTTTGTTGTTTGCATGATTGTATTACAGTCAATATCCGTGATAAAGTAGAAGCATTGTTTTAAACAACATAAATCATCTTTAACTACTGAACTGAAATAGAAGATATCAGTTCCACTTGTTGCATGGAATAGTAAACAAATGCTTACTGTTGTCATTGGTTTCAGGAGCAATAAGGTACTTACTCAGGTTATTCTACTGAACAATAATCAGATGGTGATGGAAGTCTTTGTGTTGCTTTATGTGTATTGTTCAGTGTGAACATTGGGTTCGATAAAATTGAGGTATT
Source organism: Chiloscyllium punctatum (assembly GCF_047496795.1). Classification (NCBI taxonomy): domain Eukaryota; kingdom Metazoa; phylum Chordata; class Chondrichthyes; order Orectolobiformes; family Hemiscylliidae; genus Chiloscyllium; species Chiloscyllium punctatum. The sequence goes on along the minus strand of NC_092788.1, from coordinate 19,816,558 downwards.
TGCATGAATTAGGAACAGAGTGATAATTGGGTGCGAATGATCTGATTTAAAATCAGACAGTTTTTGATATTTACGAGGATTGCTGAATGAAACGTTCTTAAACCATCATGCAATCAATGGCATAAGTGAGAGATATGCAAATTGAACTTTCAAGTGAACACACCCTGATATTTTCACACCATTTCAATGTCACATTCAATATAAATAGATGACTGGAAAGCTAAAAACAAATCTCACACAATTCATAAACTGACCAGTAATTAAAAATTGATAAATAATAGCAAGTGACATTTGTTTATTTTACTGAAGAAGTAATTGATCTTTTCTCATATTTATAGCACTGGAACATAAAATTCTGTGTTGTTTTAACTAAGATCTACAGAACAAGAGAAAATTAATGACTATCATGACTTTGTATATTTCAGCTTTATGACTGCAACATTCTCAAATATTTTCTGAGGAATATTGATTGAGTGGAATTAGATACATTTTGCTATGAGTAACTAGAAGAAAGTATATAGCAGATACTGTGATTATTGGAATGGACGATGAGACCTCCAAATAATCTACTGATATTGTGATTGGATATACAGTAAGTGTCAGAATCAAAGTAAATTATAATCAAATCAATTCAAAAATGTTTCCAAGTTTAAAATAAATACAATATTCACAATGATTGAGAGATTGTACATTGTAATGTCCTTGCAGTATTTATTGTACAGAAGCATAATTCCACATTTGTAGCCAGTACTGGATTGCACAATTATTAGATATAAGATATATTAGCAACAAACTGATTTTAAAAATATATATTTGTGAATTTGAGAATAATGAGATATCTCATCTTGATATTAGACTGAGTAATATGTAGAAATGAAGAGTAATATCGCAGGGAAAAGTAATTGGAGTTCTCTGAATTTCAAAGGCTGAGATAATTGTTATATTTCACCTGAGCAAAAATCAGATATTTACAAAGAATTTTGCAAGGGATATTATTGGTCGTTTGGTATGTGCATGGGCCTGAACAAATAGGTATTAATATAGTAGCATTGACAACAAGAAATAATGAATGGAATTTTCAAAAAAACACTGCATTTTTACAAAGTCTATGTTAAATTGCTGTGCAATTATTGTAATTGATAATTGCTTTTAGAATCCTGATAGATAAATTGACTTAATATTTTGAAAACACTTTGCTCTGAAGTTGATTGGATATTCATTAAGATTAAGGAACTGAAAATTAAAGCATAAAACTTAGCTGGATGGTGTGAAAAAATCATTCAGCAGCAATTGAATAAAATGATTTTGTTTAAAAATGCAGGCAATGCAAGATTTATATGGTTCCAATAGTTTTATTGAAGAGTCATGTCAATTTTGTTGATGTAATTTTTACCACAATAAATGTTTCGAGATTTATTTTAGAATTAGGAGGAAAAGAATTAGGCCATGAAAGTGACTATTATTGGGAACAAAATACAGGGTCACTGACATTTGATACGGAAAGGAATTCTCATAATTGTGTGATTATTGTTCACTGACATCTAATATGGGAGGAAAAGGAGAATTGTCAACATTTCCGAGCAATTTTGTTTCTTATAATGAAATGAAAATAAATATAATTTTGTCGGGCAATTTGTTTGAAAAAAGGAAACAGTGATTTCATATGACATTTGAGCTGAAGACTCGTTCCCGTTTCCCCCATTGTAGTCTTCACAATAATTTAAAACTTAGTGTTGGTTGAACAAAAGAACAAATGGATATAATTGAAATGTTTTCTTGTACACCAAAAAAAGTAAATGTAAAGCAATTTTATCATGAAAATTATATCGCTCTGAATGTAATCATTTCACACACAATAAATGTATGTGTTGAATTGAAATGTCATCATAGCTGTAGAATTGTTTTCACTGGCAGGGAATGAAAACTCAGGAGGCAATCTGAGCTCAGGCATGTGGAAGATGTTTACTCATGCAGCAACCAGTTAATGAAGGGATCGTCCCCCGTGGCCAATCTCGGAAGGGAGATCCATAACACACTGTAACATGTACAGTAAAAAGCAGCATTTTTATGGACTTTCTGCATCACAATGGCCACATGTAATGTGGTTACAGCCCTTCCCTCCTCATCCAGCCACCCAATTGAAACACATAATCGCAGATGGGCATTCTAATGGACATCCCCAGATTCCTATTGGGATCTTTCCATGCATCTTATTGACTTAGATTCCAAAGTTATTCCTGAACTCTCTCAGGATATCTTATCAGTTGGGACATTTTGAGTTCTGCTATTCATTATATTTTATTTTATCAAAGCCAATTACTCCTCATATCGTTCACTGTCTTAATTATATAGTACAAAGAAATAGAAAAGACAGTTAATTTTAGCTTACTTGCTATAAGATTAGTAATATGACTTAGTTATAAAGTTTGTTATATTGTGTAAAATTATACAGCTACTCTTTCTGTCAGGACTTTATAATTAATGAGCAGTCAACATCATACCGTGAAGTTAATTCCTAAAACTAGCTAACTTCAAATCTCTGGCTAAATGCTTTTCTATAATGTTTTTAGGAGGCATTGGTTACATATATCAAACTTATGTTGCAAATTTCCCCTATTATACTCAAGAATCTGTAATTAGAACCTTTGTTTAATATTCTGAGTAACTGTAAAATAATAACTATATCTGACAAATGAACTTTTCTGTTGTCATGATAGCTGCTTAGTGAGTTAACTGGGCTGCACCCTGCAGCTGCTGTTTATTCATTTACTGGGACAATTATCCTTTCATTTATGAGGATCAGGATTGGTCATTTGTCTGTATGTCGGCATGCTGTTATCAAGAAATTTCTGGAATGCTGTAGTCCTGGCGTTGGAGTAGGTCCATTGGTAGTGTGCTTTCTTTTAATTTAAGGCTGAAACAGAATGTTAGTGTCGTTTATCACCCCCTGACACCTTGTATTTTAGTTCTAAGGTAGGCTGCGTGTTTTTGATTGTCAGGCATTTTGTATGAGCCAATATGGACCATTCTATTGCAGGTGGGGGTAGGCCATGCCCAGAACAGCAAATCAGCTAAGATTCAAGTATTGAAATAAAAATCACCATTCGCTACCATTGGTTTCTGTACAATGCAATACGTTTACGTTACTGAGCCTTAATTTCACACTTAAAGCTGGATATACTGGATTTGATCAATTCTTAAATATTAGATATAAGCAACAATTAATCTTAAAAACATTTCATAGCAAACTTAAAAATGATTAGAAATCTCATATGTGTAAAAATGAACAGCATTTATTGGAGTGTAAAATAATCAGACGTCTCTTAATATGTAAGGACGAATATTAATCCAATGATTTCTGTGAACGTTCAAATGAGAAGGGAACAGATATTATCTGTGAGTGTTGGATAGGGAATCATTAATTAGTTTGTGTTTGCGTTATCCTGGAATAAGAGAACTATTATTCTTCTTTTAATATTGACACTAAGAAATAATGGATTAAATTAAAATGTGAATTTGATGATGTTTGTTTCAAAACCTAAACTGAATTACTGTGTGATTTTTGGAATGACAATGAATTGATAATTAATTTTAGAACTTTGGCAAAGTAAATGATTCAATATTTCCAAATGGATTTGCTCTGATGTTGACTAGATATTTCTTAATCTGTCAGCTGAGAATGCAAATTCTGGCGTGATGACATGGAAAGACATTAGACATTCAGTGAACGTTGATCAGAAATGGTTTGTCATTCACAATTCTCAGATCTTCAAGACTTCTATCCTTGGTTTCTCTACTTGTCTTCTGGAGAAATATAATATATAACAAGAACAAATTCTGCATTGTATTTAATTCATGCAATTTTTCATATCATCAATATTTAGACATTTGAGTCAGAATTATAATGAAAATAAGTCAATAAGGAAGATTTATTTTCACAGAAGCATACAGTCAACAGCATTTATCAACGTATTTGTTTCAATAATGTCTCTGAATAAACGGATAAATACATTTAATGGGGATCTGTTGACAATGTAATGAACCACAATATCATTTTATCATAATTTTTGGATTGGAAATCTATCAGAAAATAAATCCTATATTCAGGACTTGCTTCATCTCGATACATGTTACACGTAGTCATAACATGTCATCATGGGTCTGGGAAAGATGTAGTGTGTAAATTATAATAAGGTGTCTCCTCCATATGTTTGGATCTGGTGAGACTGTGATGTTTGCTATGATTATTCATCCTGAGCACAATAAGGCACGTACAAAGTGTTTTTCACCGACCAGTAATTAATGGTCTTGAAGACCATTACAAGTACTTTGATTTCAATAATGTTGAGCTGATTTCCATGATCTGGGAAATGTTTCACAACATTTTACCAAAATTCTGGATTCTAAGCATTCAATGTGTTTCGTGCAAACACCCTTCACTTGTCGTCATTCTCAAGTGAGGTGTCTAATGCTCAGGCACTGGCTGGAAGTCAAGGTGCCAGGAAGTCTGCTTCAACCTCTCCAAAACACAGCTCTTGGGCTGGTTGTAACAGGATCTCCCGAACCTTTGTGAGCTCTTTGACCGGGCTTTCCACTGTTTTCTGGAGCTGGTTACTTTGTCTACTGTTTCCTTTACTTTGACCTTTTTAGCTCTGCTTTCCCCAGCTGTAGGAATATTTAGAATGTTCAATTATGGGCCACAGGTCACTTGACCTTAGCGGACAGATAAAATATGGTTCACTTATTGTTGTAATAACGAATTGAGAATGAATCTTTGCATTTTAACAAATAAAATGTTTCAATTTTATCAGTGGTTTACAATGACATTGATTAGATAGTCATTAAGAGAGATCAACTGACAATTATATTGCAGCTATTTGCAGGATTATTGAATTGAAAAAGGATACAGATGTACAGAGATTTTTTTGGAAGGCATTGCTTTTTTAATTCTAATATCTTTGTTGTTCAAGAGGTCTATGTAGCTGTTCATTGGTTCTCTTGTCCAGATGCTAGTTAATAATTCATATCGCTTTTATTGTGCCCGGAGTTTTGAGATTTGTATCAGATTAAGACGAAAATGAGGAGCTATTAAAATGAGAACTTGAGTGAATAGAAAGCACAGTAAATTTAAATTATAGAGGAAACAGAGAGTATATGCTCCAAATAAGCAAATTTTTTTTAATGTCGAAAGTGTGGTGGTGGAAAAGCACAGCAGACCAGGCAGCATCCATGGAGCCGGAGATTCCCGATGAAGGCTTATGCCTGAAACATGGTTTCTCCTGCTCCTCAGATGCTGCCTGACATTCTGTGCTATTCCAGCACCACATTCTTGACTCTGATCTTCAGCATCTGCTTTCCTCACTTTCTCCAAATATTTGTAATGGACATGAACTGAAAATGTTAGCCTCAGTAGTTGAACAAAACCAAATTTACACTTTTTTGTGCAATATTTGGACTGAAAACTGTTTGTGATCATGCAACACATTCGGACATATGAACACCTCTTCCATTAGAATCCTTTGCCATTCATAATAAAGAATAACCACTGCTTTGAACAACCAGTATCGTGTGTAATTATTGAACTGAAATACCAGAGGACAACTTCTGCATTTATTGGAGGGAATGATAACCAGATCCTTACTGTCGCAGTGGGGATTGATCTCAGGAACAATTCTGATTATTCCACTGAACAGTAATTAGATGGTCATGAAGACCTTTGTGTGGCCTCATGTTTAGTGTTTTGTGTGAGCAATGATTTAAAAAATATTGAGATATTTTACAAGATTTAGGAACACTGAAAATCAAGTGTTAAAGGTATTAACTAAAGTCAACTTTTAAAAAGTTAGAATTGCTTAGAGAAGCGCAATTAAACTATTGTAGAATCCCTGTTAGCACAGTGTGGTAACAGGTCATTTCGTTGAAACAAAATGACCCTCCAAAGAGTAACCCATCCAAACACTTTCCCAACCATATTCCTCGACATTTACTGCTGACTAATATACAGATCCCTGAACACAATGTGCAATTTAGCATGGCCAGCTCACCTAACCTGCACTTCTTCGGATTGTGGGAGGAAACCACAGCAAAGTCACATAGACTTGGGGAGAATGGGCAAAGTACACAAAGACAGTCACCGAGGATGGGATCAAACCGAGATCCCTGGCACTGTGAGGTAGCATTGTTAATGACTGAGCCACTGTGCAACTATATGCAATAAGTAAAATCAGTGAGAGGTATGCAAAGACAAATTTCAAATAAACACCCTCCGCTATTGTCAAAGCATATAAAATTTACATTCAATACGAATAGATGAATGGAAAACAAAAAAAAACTCCAACAATTCACGAATGAAAAATAATTAGAAATTTAATTTGATCAAATGTCATTCCAATATTTAGATGAATTGCAATTTTTAATAACAAATGTAGGTAATTAGCTGACTAATGAATAATTGGAAGTGGCATATGTTTACTTTACAGATGAAGAAAGCGACTTGTTTTCTCTCCTTGTAACACGGCAGAATAACAATGTGAATGTCCGAAATGTTTGAATCAAGCTCTTTCGAACAAAAAACTAATCACTTACGATCACTTCGCCTTTTCACCTTTAAGACCACAACATTCACAAATATTTTTCAGGAATTTAGAACCAACAGAACTAGTTAATTTCTTTTCTTGGGAAACCGAAGAAGAGAATAAACAGCAGATACTGTGAAGAAGTCATTCAATGCGAACATTCAACTGAAGACAACATTCCTTCTTTCTAAAAATGTTCAACTTTCAAAAATTCAAAATTTATTGTCATTGTTTAATGAAATAATAAAGAGATGCTGATGATTTTTCATTGGATTTTGTTGCATGAAAAATGCTTAAGTCTTAAGTGTTAGCATTGAAGTGAAATATATTTACATTAATACAACTATGTTTCAACAGGTAAAATAAATATTGATTGTTACAATGAATGAGAGATTGTACACTGCAATGCATATGAAGAATTAACATGATTCAATATTTCAAAAGCACTTTGCTGTGATGTCGATTGAGTATTTATTAAGATCAGGGAACTAAGGAGTAAAACATAGTAGCTAGCTTTACGTATTAAAGAAAAAATGAGACATTCAGTAATTATTGAACAAAATTCTTTTCTGAACTCAAAAATATATGCAATATACAAATTGCGAATTTCTTTCCACTGGATTCCTTGTAGAGATGGTATGTTGATTAATATTATAATCAAAGTGTCAGAATTAGGAAGAGAATTAATAGATCATGAAAATGAGCATGGAAATAAACAAACAATGAAGTCACTGCTGGGTGGTATATGAAGCGATTGTAATAATTGTGTCATTATTCTACAATAATGAATAATGTTGGAATTGAAACAACAAAAAATTCAACACTTCTTTTCTTACAATGCAATGAAAGCAATAATCATTTTATAGCATGCATGATTGGAAAAAGCAGTCTTTTAATATGACATACAGTGAAGACTAACCTTTTTGCAAATATGTAAGAAGTTCATAAATTCAAAATGTAGCGTTTGTTGAATTTGCAACAAAAATGGTTATAATTTGAATTATCTTTTGCACACACTCAACAGAAGAGGAGCTTAAAGATTGTTAGAATATTTTTAAAAAATGTTTCCAGTTTTATTGTATTACAGTCAATATCCATGATAAATTAGAATTATTGGTTTAAACAACAAAAATTGTCATTAACAACTGAACTGAAATATAAGATATCAAATGCACTTACTGTATGGACGAGTAAACAAATGCTTACTGTTGTCAATAGTCTCAGGAACAATAAGATACTCAAGTTATTCCACTGAACAGTAATCAGCTGATGATGAATATCTTTGTGTCGCTTCATGTGCACTGTTTTGTGTGAACATTGACTTCAAGAAAATTGAGATATTTACATGAATTAGGAATAGATTGGTAATTAGGTGTTAAGGATCTTATTTAAGATTCGACTTTTTAAATAGTTGATAGAATTGCTGAGCAAAACACACTTCAGACATCATGCAATAAATGAGATAAGTGATTGTGAGAAATGAAGTTCAGTCACTTCAATAACTTCAGTCCGGAACAAGACTTGAATCAGTAATGTCGTTTATTACGCTGTTGCAAGAGAGGTGTGGTGTCCACTGTCCACAAGGCACACACACACACACTGAATTTAACGAGTACACAATATTTATGTAATTCGTTTCTCTTCCCTCCTCCCATTGCTCCTTCACTGTTTACAACTATTTCTAATCTAAATCGGCTGTTTATCTCTGAACTCATCCAGCTTCGTCCCTGACAAAATGTTTATCTCTGGCCTCATAAGGCCGTTTGACCACCTCCCTCTGTGGTCTTATTGTTATTTATCCTTCTTCACTGCCATCTGTTTCCGTGCTAACCATAGCATAATTTCCTTTTTTTCTTTATTTACACCTAGCCTTATGACCTTTTGATGGTGTTTTTTTTGTTCCTGTTGAAGCAGGAAACAGATGCTTGTAACTGTTTGTACAGGCATATCTAGCTTAACCTACACCCCCTCCCCTCACAGCACCTTAACTATTTGTCTATAACATCTACCATTATTTGCAGACACATTTCATTCTTGTATGCACATTTTAGCTAATACAAAAGCAAAAATATATTTCATTCACATAGTTTTCATTCTTGTTAACTCGGCTCTTGGCTGAAACAATTATACACTGGTGCGAGTTCATTTACCTTGAATAAACAATTATGATTGCAGAAGTAACACTGCTTTATATATATCCCACAGTGATAAATATGCAAAATCAAATTTCAAATGAATGCACTTGGATATTTTCACAGCAGTTCAATCTCACATTCAATATAAATAGGTGAGTGGAAAATGAAAAACAAATTTCACACAATTCATAAACTGATTAATAATTAAAAATTGATAAATAAAAGGAATTGGCATTTGTTTATTTAACTGAACAAGAAATGTATTTTTTTCTCCTCATTTTTATAGCACTGGAGCATCAAGTTCTATGTGCTGTTTTAACTCAGCTCTTCAGAACAAAAGAAAATCAATGAATATCATTACTTTGTATATTTCATCTGTATGACTGCAGCATTCTTAAATATTTTCCAACGAATATTGATTGAGTGGAATTAGATACATTCTGTTATTAGTGACCTGAATAAAATAAACAGCAAATACTGTGATTATTGGAATGAATAACAGATGGAAGCATATCTAATTTTGAATTGAAAGGCAATTCAATTGATTCTTAGATATGTTCTAATCAACATTCAGAGCTGCTCTGACACAACTCTGTGCAAGGTGGGAATTGAAACTGTACCTCCTGGTCTGGTAACAGAGATACTATCAGAGCTGCACAACATTCCTTCATAACGTTCCCAACCAGGCTGGGCAGCTCTATAATCACATGCTCACTGTGGTCAGTCAAGTGAAAATTAATCAGATGTTTATTGAGATAATTGGATTGGAATTAAATGGATGGATCCTATGTGTAATATACTTAAAATTAAATAGTAATTTACAATAATGATGGGAGTTAACAGATGTCTTAATTAAATATGACTTTTATGATAATTTGTGGAATGACAACTTGATAGATTTGTGTGATTACTGTAAATTGATAAATAAAAATGAATACAATCCTTCTAGATGTTCATAATAGTTTCTCATTTTATGAAATGCAACGTAATTTTTTTTGTTCTACACGTAAATTGGAACAAAATGATGGTCAGTCAATGGGACTATTCAGCTGAAGACAACTTTCATTCTTTCTGAAAATGTCTGATTTCTAAGAAGTCACCATTTCCCGTGATTGTTTAATGAAACAAGAAAGATGTCAATCCTTTTTTTGTGTACTTCAAAAAAATTCATCAGAATTTAAATAATTTTGCACAAGAAAAATATTCAACTATTATTGTGATTAGAAGCACAATAAATGTTAACATTGAAGTGAATGACAATCAAATCATTTCAGAAATATTTCCAAGTTTAAAATGAAAAGCAATATTCACAATGATTGAGAGATTCTACATTGCTAAGTCCTTGCAATAGTTATTATATGGAACCATAATTCCACATTTACATCCTTTACTAAATTGAACAATTATTCGATATAGAACATAGAACAATACAGCACAGAACAGGCCCTTCGGCCCACGATGTTGTGCCGAACTTCTATCCTAGATTAAGCACCCATCCATGTACCTATCCAAATGCCGCTTAAAGGTCGCCAATGAATCTGACTCTACCACTCCCACGGGCAGCGCATTCCATGCCCCCACCACTCTCTGGGTGAAGAACCCACCCCTGACATCTCCCCTATACCTTCCACCCTTCACCTTAAATTTATGTCCCCTTGTAACACTCTGTTGTACCCGGGGAAAAAGTTTCTGACTGTCTACTCTATCTATTCCTCTGATCATCTTATAAACCTCTATCAAGTCACCCCTCATCCTTCGCCGTTCCAACGAGAAAAGGCCGAGAACTCTCAACCTATCCTCGTATGACCTACTCTCCATTCCAGGCAACATCCTGGTAAATCTTCTCTGCACCCTCTCCAAAGCTTCCACATCTTTCCTAAAGTGAGGCGACCAGAACTGCACACAGTACTCCAAATGTGGCCTAACCAAAGTCCTGTACAGCTGCAACATCACCTCACGACTCTTGAATTCAATCCCTCTGCTAATGAACGATAATACTCCATAGGCCTTCTTACAAACTCTATCCACCTGAGTGGCAACCTTCAAAGATCTATGTACATAGACCCCAAGATCCCTCTGTTCCTCCACCTGACCAAGAACCCTACCATTAACCCTGTATTCCGCATTCTTATTTGTTCTTCCAAAATGGACAACTTCACACTTGGCAGGGTTGAACTCCATCTGCCACTCCTCAGCCCAGCTCTGCATCATATCTAAGTCCCTCTGCAGCCGACAACAGCCCTCCTCACTGTCCACAACTCCACCTATCTTTGTATCATCTGCAAATTTACTGACCCACCCTTCGACTCCCTCATCTAAGTCATTAATAAAAATTACAAACAGCAGAGGACCCAGAACTGATCCCTGCGGAACTCCACTTGTAACTGGACTCCATGCTGAATATTTACCATCTACCACCACTCTCTGACTTCGACCGGTTAGCCAGTTTTCTATCCAATTGGCCAAATTTCCCTCTATCCCATGCCTCCTGACTTTCCGCATAAGCCTACCATGGGGAACCTTATCAAATGCCTTACTAAAATCCATGTACACTACATCCACTGCTCTACCCTCATCCACATGCTTGGTCACCTCCTCGAAGAATTCAATAAGACTTGTAAGGCAAGACCTACCTTTCACAAATCCGTGCTGGCTGTCCCTAATCAAGCAGTGCCGTTCCAGATACTCGTAAATCCTATCCCTCAGTACCCTTTCCATTACTTTGCCTACCACAGAAGTAAGACTAACTGGCCTGTAATTCCCGGGGTTATCCCTATTCCCTTTTTTGAACAGGGGCACAACATTCGCTACTCTCCAGTCCCCTGGTACCACCCCCGTTGCCAGTGAAGACGAGAAGATCATTGCCAACGGTACTGCAATTTCCTCTCTTGCTTCCCACATAATCCTAGGATATATCCCGTCAGGCCCGGGGGACTTGTCTATCCTCAAGTTGTTCAAAATGTCCAACACATCTTCCTTCCTAACAGATATCTCTTCTAGCTTATCAGTCCGTTTCACACTCTCCTCTTCAACAATACAGTCCCTCTCGTTCGTAAATACTGAAGAGAAGTACTTGTTCAAGACCTCTCCTATCTCTTCCGACTCAATACACAGTCTCCCACCACTGTCCTTGATCGGACCTACCCTCGTTCTCGTCATTCTCAGGTTTCTCACATACGCATAGAATGCCTTGGGGTTATCCTTGATCCTATCCGCCAGGGATTTTTCATGCCCTCTCTTAGCTCTCCTAATCCCTTTCTTCAGGTCCCTTCTGGCTATCCTGTATCCCTCCACTGCTCTGTCTGAACCTTGTTTCCTCAACCTTATGTAAGCCTCCTTCTTCCTCTTTACTAGACATTCAACCTCCCTCGTCAACCAAGGCTCCCTCACACGACCATTTCTTTCCTGCCTGATCGGTACATACATATCAAGGACACGTCGTATCTGCTCCTTGAAAAAGTCCCACATTTCCACCACATCCTTCCCTGACAGCCTATGCTCCCAACGTATGCTCCTCAAATCCTGTCTTACAGCATCGTAATTTCCCTTCCCCCAATTGTAAAAACTTCCTTGTTGTGTGCACCTATCCCTCTCCATAACCAAGGTGAAAGTGACAGAATTGTGGTCGCCATCACCAAAATGTTCACCCACTAACAAGCCCACCACTTGTCCCGGTTCGTTACCGAGTACCAAATCCAATATGGCCTCCCCTCTGGTTGGACAATCTACATACTGCGTTAGAAAAGCTTCCTGGACACACTGCACAAACACCGCCCCATCCAATCTACTTGATCTAAAGAGCTTCCAATCAATATTTGGGAAGTTGAAGTCGCCCATGACTACGACCCTGTGGCTTCTGCACCTTTCCAAAATCTGTTTCCCAATCTGTTTCTCCACATCTTTGCTGCTATTGGGGGGCCTATAATAAACACCCAACAAGGTGACTGCACCTTTCCTATTTCTGACTTCAGCCCATACTACCTCCAGAGGCAGATCTCCCTCAAACTTCCTTTCTGCAGCCGTTATACCATTTCTAATTAGCAATGCCACCCCCCCTCCTTTTTTACCACCCTCCCTAATCTTACTGAAACATCTGTAACCAGGAACCTCCAACAGCCATTCCTGTCCCTCATCTATCCATGTTTCCGTGATGGCTACAACATCGTAGTCCCAGGTACCGATCCATGCCTTAAGTTCACCCACCTTATTTCTGATACTCCTTGCATTGAAGTATACGCACTTGAGCCCATCTCTGTGTCCGTAAGTAGTCCCTGTCAGTGCTACCTTCTCCACAGCCTCCCTACAGTCTTGGACATCCTGACACACAGCTAGCTTACTTGCTGGACTACAAGTCCGGATCCCATCCCCCTGCCAAATTAGTTTAAACCCCCCCGAAGAGTGCTAGCAAACCTACCCCCCAGGATATTGGTGCCCTTCTGGTTCAGGTGCAACCCGTCCTGTTTATACAGGTCCCACCTTCCCCAGAATGCAGTCCAATTGTCCAAATATCTGAAGCCCTCCCTCCTACACCATCCTTGCAGCCACGTGTTCAACTGCACTCTCTCCCTATTCTTTGCCTCTCTGTCACGTGGCACCGGCAACAACCCAGAGATGACGACTCTGTCTGTCCTAGCTTTTAGCTTCCAGCCTAACTCCTTGAGCTCTTGAATGACCTCCCCGCCCCTCTTCCTACCTATGTCGTTGGTGCCAAAGTGTACCACGACTTCTGGCTGCACACCCTCCCCCTTAAGGATTCTGAAGACACGGTCCGAGACGTCTCGGACCCTAGCACCCGGGAGGCAACAAACCATCCGAGAGTCTCGCCCATGTCCACAGAACCGCCTGTCCGTCCCTCTAACTAGAGAGTCCCCTATAACTAGCGCTCTCTTCTTCTCCCCCTTTCCCTTCTGAATCTCAGAGCCACAGACCCCTTCACTGCAGCTTACACCTGCAAGGCTGTCCCCCCCAACAGTTTCCAAAGCTGCATACTTATTTTTTAGGGGAACGACTACAGGGGAACCCTGCACTGCCTGTTTCTTCCCCTTCCCACCTCTAACTGTTACCCAGCAACATATTGATTTTAAAACTACTATTAATAAAGTTAAGAATAATGAGGTATCTCATCTTACTATTCCACTGAGTAATGTGCAGAAATGAAGAGAAATATTGCAGTGTAAAGTAACTGGTGTTCTCTGAATATCAATGACTGTGACCTTTCAAATGAGCAAAAGTCAGATATTTACAAAGGATGTCACAAGGGCAGTTATTGGTCTTTTCTGGGTGTATTGGCCCGACCAAACAGGTTTTTATATTGTAGCATTTACAATAAGAAATATGGAAAATATTAAAAACACATTAACTTAGACTTCGTAACAAGCACAAAGTGCTGTGTTATTATTATAATTGTTAATTGTTTCTAGAATATTGATAGATAAATTAACTTAATATTTTGAAAGCACTTTGCTCTGACATCGATTACGTAATAATTAAGATTGATAAACAGAAAATTAATATATAAAAAGTCTTTTTAATAATTCTAAAAAAATACTCAGCAACAATTGACACAGTTCAACACTGGGTTTTTTTGTTGAGTCATGTTTATTTTTTTAATTTTTATCGTGATAAATGTTTAGACATCTATGTCAGAATAAGGAAGAAAATAATTAGACCAGGAAAGTGAGTACTATTGTGAACAAAAGGTCGAGTTAATGACATTTGCTACAGAAAATTATTTTGCTCAAAATGACTGATAATTACATGATTATTGTTCATTGACAACTAATGCTGGAAGTAAAAGAAACAATTCTAACATTTCCAAAGCAGTTTTTTTTTCTTACAATGAAATTAAAATACAAATCATTTTAGAGGTCACATGATTTGAAAAAGTGTCATTTAATGTGATATTTGAGATGAAGAATCGTTCTTTTTCCCCCAGTGTAGTCTTTTCAATAATTTAAAATTTAGTCTTATTTGAGCTAAAGAACAAATGGGTGTACCTACATTGTTTTCTTGCATACAAAAGAAGTAAAGTCAACAACATTTTTAAGTTTCGTAGAGTTAATTAGCAAAATGCATTGAAGCTATCATGCATGAAGTGAGATAAGTGAGAGAGAGAGACAAATTAAATGTTCAAATGAACATGTCGATATTTTGAAAGCATATCAATCTTATGAATTATGAATAGGTGGATGGAAAATAAAAACAAATTCCTGACAATTCAAGAATGAATAGTAATAAGAAATTTAATTTGTTCAAAGCACATAACAATATTTAGATGAATTGCAATATTTAGTCACAATTGTAGTTGGTCAACTGACCAATGAATACTATGAAGTTGCTGAATAGGAATTTTGACTGTTTATTTTTTCACCTTTATGATACTGGAGAATAAGTATTTATGTGCTTGAAATGTCTGAACTAGGTTCTTTCAAACAGAGAAAAAAAAATCAGTATCATTTCTTCGACTCTTCCAAATTTAAGATTGCAATATTCTCAATTACTTTTTCAAGGAATGTTGAACTAGCAGAATTAGATGCATCGTTTTATCAGTGACCTGAAGAAAATAAGTAATAGATATGGTGATGATTGAAATGCACAGCAGATTGAAGTATATTTCATGTTGTTTTGAAAAGTAGTTCAATCTATTCTCAGGTATTTTCTCATGAATATTTGGAGCTGCTTTGACACATCTCTGCTGAAGGTGGGAATTGAAATCATTCCTCCTGATCTTGTCGTAGAGACACTGTCAGAGCTCCACACGGACCCTTCATAATGTCCCCACCCCGGAAGGGTAGGACCATAGTCACATGCTTACTGTGGCAACACAAATGAAAACGAATCAGATGTTTATTGTAATAATTTGTACGGGAATTAATTACATATTTACTGTGTGTAATGAACTGACAAAATGAATTAGTATTTACAGTAATGATGTAACAAAGCAATAATGACTTTAATTAAATATGAATCTCATGATGATCCATGAGAGGAAAAAATGCCTAATCATTTGATCATTGTAAACTGATGAACAAAAATCAATAAAATAAGTCCATATGTTCAAAGCAAGTTTTCACAGAATGAAAGGAAAATTCAAATGTTTTTTGCAACATAAATGAATAGGAAAATAAATTAATTAGTCACACAATGCAACTATTCATCTGAAGACAACTTTCCTTCTTTCCAGAAATGTTCACTTCCCAAAGTTCAAAATGTACTGTGACTATTTCATGAAACAATAGTGATGTTAGTTCCTTTTGTTGTACTTCAAAACGTCACAAGAATTTTAAATGATTTTGTTCCATGAAAAATGATTAACTTGTACCGTGTTTATAAATACAGTAAATGTTAACATGTAAGCGAAACATAATTAAATCAATTCAACTTTTGCTCAGGTTAAAATAAAAAGATATTTACAACACACACTGCAAATCTTTACATTATTTCATGTATGAGCCATAATTCCACAGATATACCCTGAACTATATTGAACAATGATTAGATAATAGCAGTAATTGGATTGTCCAAATTCTATCAGTTAATTTAAGAATACTGAGAAATCTTAGTTGATTATTTCACTGAACAATGTGGAGAAATGACTAGGAAGTATTCTAATGAAAAGTAATTACAGTTCTCTGAACGCTTCAGGCTGAGATTACCGTGATCATTCAAATGAGCAATCATCAAATTTTTACAATGAGGCATTGAATGGGAAGTCATTGGTTCCATTATGGGATCGTTCAACTGAGAAGTAAATTGATTTTTATATTGTAGGGTTCGTACTCAGAAACAATTGATGCAATTGAAATGCGATTCTCACTATTTGTTAGAAAGACTAACTCCAATAACTGTACAATTATTGTAATGGCAGTGACTGGAAAAATAACATTATAATCTGTAAAAATAAATTGATTTAATATTCTAAAACACTTTGCTGTGATGATGATTGGATATTCATGAATATCGGTAAACTGAGGAATACAATATAATAGCTAGCTTTATGGATTCACAAAAATGAGCAATTCAGTTCTTATTCAGTAGAATTGTTTTTGGGTCAAACATGCAGGATTACAAGAATGACATGTTACCATCCATTGGTTTGCTTCTTGAGACGTACTTTTAATTTATATACTTTTGTTCATAACCAATGTTTAGACATTCCTGTCAGAAGTAGGAAGTTAATAAGTAGATAGTGAAAGTGCGTATGACAGTGAACGTAAGATACAGGGAGCTTCCATAATTTTGTGATGATTGTACATTGATAAATAACTTTGGAGTAAAAAAAGTAAATCAGCATGTTCAAAACAGTTTTTTTGCTCATAACAAATTGAAAATTAAAAAAATCCTTCTGCAGTGCACATGATTTGAAAACACATCAGTCACTAGTCAAAAAAAATACCAGTCACAGAAAACATCGGCTCGAGACAATAAGGCCCTTATGAAGAGTATTCTATTCAACAGTAATTCGAGGACCTTGAACATTTGTGGGCGGCACGGTGGCACAGTGGCACAGTGGTTAGCACTGCTGCCTCACAGCGCCAGATACCCAGGTTCAATTCCCGCCTCAGGCGACTCTCTGTGTTGAGTTTGCACATTCTCCCTGTGTCTGCGTGGGTTTCCTCCCACACTCCAAAGATGTGCAGGTCAGGTGAATTGGCCATGCTAAATTACCCGTAGTGTTAGGTAAGGGGTAGATGTAGGGGTATGGGTGGGTTGCGCTTCGGCGGGTCAGTGTGGACTTGTTGGGCCAAAGGGCCTGTTTCCACACTGTCAGTAATCTAATCTAATCTTCATGCCATTCTTGCAAAGAACACTTAATTATTCCTGAAGTTTTATTATCGTAAATATTTCAACATTTGGATCAGAACTAGGAAGATAATGAGAAACTATTCACATGAGTATTTTCGTGAGTGAAAGTCAAAATAAATTTACAGTGCCAAGTTTCACTATTTTGTCTGAATAAACAGATAAAGATTTTTTATGTGCGAGCTCAAAATGTTTTCAAGTACAGTTGTACCAAGCCAAAATACATTATTTTATTTTGCAATACTTCAAGGGGATTGGAAATCTATGTATGCTGATGTTAGCGTCCTTGCTCATTTGGAATAAAGCATTTTTATTAGGTTTAGCGAAATATGTCGTGTGCAATTACTGAAGTGAAATTTCAGAAATCAAGTGCATTTATTGGATGGAACTGCTCACCAAATATTTACTGTGATTCTTGTTCTCAGGAACAATAAAATATTTACTCAGGCTTTTCTCTTGAGCAGTAATTAGATGACCAGGAAGACATTTGTGTGGTTGTGTGTGCCGTGTTCAGTGAGCATTTTTTTTTCAATTACAATTATATCATAATAATATTGGAAGGGTTTAATAATCGTGTGTTAAAGATCTTAATTAAAGTCATATTTTCTTTTAAAAATTACAATTCCTTTGTGCAACAATAATTTGGAGATGTCGGTGTTGGACGAGGGTGCATCCAAGGAACAGGAGAATCGACGTTTCAGGCATAAGCCCTTCTTCCTGTTCTTTTGATGCTGCCTGACCTGCTGCGCTTTTCTAGCAACACATTTTCAGCTCTGCAGTCCTCACTTTCTCCCTGTTGGACTAGGGTGGACAAAGTTAAAAATCACATGACATCAGGTTATAGTCCAACATGTTTATTTGGAAGCACTAGCTTTCAAGGCTATGGCTCTGCATCTGGTGATCTGGTCTCTTAGGAGACACACTACTAGAGCTACACAAGTGCCTTTCATTATCGTCCCAACAAGGAAGGTTGGGCTTATAATCAATTGGGATTACTCAAATGAAAACTAACCAGTGTTCATTCCGATAATTGGGCTTGGAATTAATTAGACTTTTTCTGTGTCATGGACTGAGAATGTACTAGTAATTCACGATAATAATTGTACTAAGCACATATGCTCTCACTTACATATTAATATCAGGATAATTGGAAGAAAGATAAATCGACATATTGTAAATTCATAAAAAATACAACTGTTGAATATGTTTAAAGCAGTTTTTCTTATAAAGGAAAAGATAATGAGAATGTTTAGCAGTCAGACGGAATCGGAAGAAAAGATCATTCACTGTGACTATTCAGCTGCAGACATCTTCTCTTCCTTCCACAAATATATAACTTGCAACAATTCCAATTGATAAAGGAAAGAGCAAACACCTGTAAATTCTATTTTTGTGTTTACAAAAAATGTCACAAATTTAAATTTTTTTAGATTTAAAATATTTAAATCTTACTGTGATCAGAATTACAATAAATCTTTGTGTTGAAGAAAAATATACTCAAATCAAATCAAAATAAACATCGATATTCACAATAATTGGGAGAGTGAACACTGCAATATCTTTCCATCACTTGATGTACTGAGCCATAATTCCACTTTTCTATCCCTTTCTTGATTGATCAGTGGTTAGATATTAGCAATAACTAAAATTATAAATATGCTGTCAGTGAACTGAAGGTAATTGAGAAACTTCCCATTGCTGTTTGTTCGAAATAAACAGTAATTATTGGTGAAATGTCATTAGATATCTCTTAATCGATGAGGCTGTGATTACTTTGATTGTTGAAATGAGTAGTATTCCAATATTTCCAATGAGCATTGGATGGAAAATCGATGCTTTTTGGTGTAGACCTGATTTTTTTTATTGTAGTATTGGCAGTAATAATCAATGGATTAAATTATGGTGTGCATCACACCTGACTGAATATTTTCAAGTTTTCTAACAGGTTTCTAGTCCAATCTTCAGTTTAAAAAGGGTAATTTTGGCTCAGCACATCAGTAACTGCAAACATTTTCAACACATCTCCAAAGTTATTAATATTATAATTTTAAAAAATCAAAAAATTACCTCTGTAAATGTCATTAACTCTATCTTTAGATTATACTCAAGTTCGTTCTCTACTTATTTTCTTCCTATTTCTGACACCAGTGGCTAAATATTGATTAGATTAAATGTCATATGAGTGAGATATTAGTTTTCTCTCAAAAATCTGTGCAGCACAGGAATGCTGAACATAATGCAAAAGAAACTCATCCCTTCTGCCGACCCTTGATCCATATCCATCCAAATTATCTAAATGAACATTAAATAGCCTTAATGTATCTGCCTCCACCACCAACCCTTGAAGTTCATTCCAGACACCTGCCACTCCCTGTGTAAAAAATAATTGCCCCTCACATGCCCCTTGAACTCCCCCCACCCCCCAAGCCTGAAATGCTTGCCTCATAGTTTTGACGGTTCAACTCTGGGAAGAAACTTCCTGACTGACAACTCTACCTATGTATCTCATGATTGTACAGACTTCAATCAATTCTTCCCCACAGCCACCGCCACTCCACAAAAAAGCAGCGTCTCCAAATCCAGGCAGCATCCTGGTAAATGCCCTCTGTACCCTCTCCAAATCCTCCATATTCTTCCTGTAATGTGGCGAACAGAAGTAAATACAATACTTTAAGTATGCTTTAACCAAAATCTTATGAAGTTGCAACATGATATCCTGACTCTTGTAACCAGTTCCCTGATGAATAAAGGCCAGCATGCCATTTGCCTTCCTTACCACCCGATCTACTTGCATGGACACTTTCAGGGAGCCATGGTCTTGAATGCCAAGATACCTTTGAACAACAAAGCTGTTCAGGGTCCTGCCATTGACTATCTACTTTTCCTTAACATTTGAGCTCCCAAAGTGAGACACCTCACACTTGTATGGATTAAGCTTTACCTTTAATTTCTCTGCCCATAGCTGCAGTTTATCTTTTTCTCCTGCTGCATTCTTCGACAACCTTCTGCATTTTAATGCAGGTGCGAATACTTTGTATCATCTGCAAGCTTATTAACTCACCCAATTAGATTTTAATTCATGTGTCTTCTATATATTTGTATCATAACCAGAAGGGTTCCAGTACAGATCCCTGTGGAAAAAAGACAGAAAATGAGGGAAATGCAGAATTCTTGAATAAATGAGGTTTTTTCAATTACAAAACAATTCTGATGAATATCTCTGAAGGTGTGATTTTTGTTTTAAATTAACCCAATATTTTAATTCTCAGTTTACTGATCTTAATGAATATCCCGTACAAACTGCTTTGAATATATTGAATCATTTTACGTGTTGAGTTCTGATATTAATTATTATTTAATTGTCATTTCAACTCTCACACCATCATGAGATTCACATTTTAGTTGAATCCATTATTTCTTAGTGCCAGTATCATAATGAAATATTAACATTCTTTTCAGGTCAACACACCTGTAATCAACCAAAGTTTTCTCACTCCACACTCATAGTAACGATCTCATTCTCTTATATTTGAATTCTCATATTAATGGAACAATTATTAATTAGCCTTATCAATTAAGAGATGGCTAATTATTTTTCACTTCAATATTTCAGTTTTTTCCGATAAACTGCCCAATTACATTGCAATAAGGATTTTCTTATCAACCTTAAATTTGGTTTCAGCCATTTTAAAACTAATTATTGCTAATGTCTAACTGGTAATCATTGTTTGAATGCAATATATCCAGCTGTCGATGTGGAACAATGGCTCAATACATCAACTGACAAACAATATTGCACTCTCCAATCTCTTAATCTGAGCAAAATAATTTTCAGTGTGGAAGCTTAGTTAGAGTGAATTGGCTGTGAGCAAAAATACATTCTGAAGAAGGGTCACTGGACCCAAAGTATTAACACTGAATGCTTCCCACAGATGCTGCCAGACCTGCTGAGTTGTTTTCCAGCAATTACTGATTTTGTTTCTGAGTTCCAGCATCCACAGTTTTTTGCGTTCTTGTACTGATTGTATTTCACTTCAATGCTAACATTTCTATATTTCTGATTATTACAAAAGAGCTAACTATTTTTCACATTAAACATTATTTAAATTTCACGTGTTTCTTGTGTACACAAACCTGAATTAACAAATGTTTGCTCTATTCTTTTACAATAAATCTTGAATTCTTAGAAATCACAATTTTGTGAAACTAAAGAAAGTTGTCTTTCGCTGAGTAGTCACATTGAATGGCCAATGCTTTATTTCCAATTCATGTGCGTTACAAAGGAGGTCAATGTTAATTTATGTATATGAATAACTGCTTCAAACATATTGACTTATTTGATTATCATGAGACTTATATTTATTTAAGATCATTGTCGCTTCGTTCCATCATTCTTTTTATCCATTACACAATGGAACTGTCTAATACAATCCCAGTCCAATTATCATGATAAATATCTGAGCAGTTTTCCCTGTGAGTAACCACAGTAAGTATGTGATTATAGTCCTGCCCTTCCTGCATGGGAACATTATGGAGGGCTCTGGTAATGTCTGTACTAATAGACCAGGAGGCAGGCGTTCAATTCCTACCTTAAACCGAGATGTGTCAAAGCACCTCAGAGTTGATTAGAAAATATCTAAGTGTCAATTGAATTACTTTTCAATCCAACATTTTCTCAACTTGTATCTGTTGTTGATTATAATGGTCACAATATCTTGAATTTATTTGCTTCAGGTCACTGATTAAAGTATGAATGTTATTAAGGTGAGGGGGAAAGTTTTAAAAGGGATCTGAGGGGGAACTCTTTTCACAACGTGTGTTTGGCATATTGAGATGAGATGTGAGAGGAAAGTCAGCAGCTGGTACAATTACAACATCTAAAAGACTTTCGGACAGTTACATGGATAGAAAACATCCAGAGGGATATGGGACAAACACAGGAAAATGGGACTAGTTTAGTTTCGGAAACCTGGCCAGAATGCCAAGTTGGGCTGAATGGCCTGATTTCATGCTGTATCAGTCTAACTTTCTACAATTCAAACTTGACTGTGATGGGTAAAGGAAAGCAAAAATGGGTGTTAATTCTACTTTGTGTCCATGAAAAAGTGACATGAATTTTAAATAATTTTGTCACATGAAATAGTTCACTCTTATTGTGACTAGAAATACAATGAATGCGAACATTAAAGTGAAATATAATTGAATTAATTCAACTGTGTTTCCATGGTTAAAATAAAAATTGATTTTCACAATGATTGTGAGTTTGTACACGGCAATATATTCACATCAGTTCACGTACTGAGCTATTATTGCACATTTATACCCCTTACTGAACTGAACAATAGTTACATATTAGCAACACATAGATTTTTGAAAATATATCAGTGCACTTCAAGGAAGGAGATATTTAATGTTGCTATATGACTGTGCAATGTGTAGACATGAACAGCAATCATTGCAGTGAAAAGTAATTACAGTTCTCTGAACTTATAAGGCTGAGATTACTGTGATTATTCAAATGAGCAAAAGTCAGTTTTCAAAGCATGCTGGATGCAAAATCATTGGTTCCACTGTGGGATACTTGACCTGAAATCAATAGTATTGTTACAATGGATTAAATGAAACAATTGATTAAATTAAAATATGGATCTGACTAGACATGTTAGAAAGACAAACAAATTATTCTGTAATTATTATAAGGATAATGAATTCATAATATATGTTGTAATCAGAACAAATAAGTTGACTCAACATTTTAAAAGCCCTTTGCTCTGATTCGACATCATTAAGATCGGTAAACTGAAGACTAAAATATAACAGCTGGATTGATGGATTGAGGACAATAAATGAGCCATTCAGTAATTATTGAAAAGAAATGACTTTTGCTCAAAATGCAGACAATACAGAAGGAATGGATTTCATTCAATTAGTTTACATGTAGAAACGTATGTTTTTAAATTATTTAATTTAATCCTGATCGATGTTCAAACATTTGTGTCTGAATTAGGAAGAAAATAAGGAGATAACGAAAGTTAATATCAGAGTGACCACAAGATACAGTCCATGACATTTGATAGAAAAAGGAATTTGCATAATTTTGTAATTATTGAACGTTGATAAACAATTAACTCCTCAGGTACTGAAGCAGTCCAACCCCAAGAACAACTATATCTGGACAATATCCAGGTTTGGGCTGACAAGGGGCAAGTAACATACATGCCACACAAATGCAGGCTGCGACCATCACGTATAAGAAATGACCTAACCACCATCACTTGACATTCAATGCTGTTACCATTACTGAACACCCACTATCAACATTATCCTGGGGATAATCATTGATCAGAAACTGAATTGGTCTCACCACACAAATACAGAGGCTACAGGAGTAATTCAACTCCTGGCTCCTGAAAGCCTGCCTTACAGCTACCAGGCACAAGTAGGAGTGTGATGGAATACTCCCCACTTGCCTGGATTAGTGCAGCCCTAACAACACTCAAGGAACCCATGGCCACTTCCATCTCGAAGGACAAAGGCAGCAGCTAGATGGAAATACAACGACCTTCAAGTTCCCCTCCAAGTTACTAACCCAACCTGACTTGGGAATACATTGCCATTCCTTCACTGTCGGTGGGTGAATGTCCTGGAAATCCCCACCCCAATGGCATCGTGGGTCAACCCACAGCAGGTAGACTGCAGCAGTTCAAGAAGACAGCTCTGCACCAATTTCTCAAGGGTAACTCGGGACGGGTAATAAATGCTGGGCCCAGCCAGTGACACCCACATCACATCAAATAAATATTAAAATAACGTCTGCAAGATCAAAACAGCTCCAACGCTGTCCTAGCTGCAATCTCTGCCTCTTCTTATTGACAAAGATAAAAGGTTACCTTGCTCAACTTTCTCATCAGTACAGTATTCCCCCCAGCCCTCTCTTATACCAACCAGCAGCATTTCCATCACCAGCAGCAACTCCACTTCAAATATTTTGTCAGTAACTTTTCATTAACTGGTTACTTCAATTACAATGCAATCTCTACAAACAGACCAAGTACCTTTTTGGCAACAACACATTTTCTAACAACTTTTCTTGATCTCTCTCTGCCATTCTTTTTGGTTATATGAGGTAGGGAGGGATAGGATCACCACAGTGATGTAAGATATATGTAACACAGTGAGACAGGAAAGCTAGTATGGCTCACGTTGACTCTTAGAGCCCACACAGTGGAACAACGCATTCACTGCATAATAAACACAACACAACATTTCAACCCGGTGTGACAGTAATAAAATGTGGATCGGTTAGACAGGCTGGATTTGTTACAGCCGGAGTTTGGGAGAGTGAGGGGTGACATGACTGAAGTGTCTAAGATCCTGAATGGTTTGTTAAGGAGGATGTGGAAAGGATGTTTCCTCTTGTGGGTCATACGTGAACTCAAGAGAACTGCTTTAAAATTAGATTCACCCTTTCAGGACAGAGATGAGGAGATTTATTTCCTCTCAGAGGGCTGTGCAACTTTGGAACTCTCTGCCCCAGAAGGTGAGCTCAATGAATATTTTTAAGACACAGGTTGATAGGTTCTTGTTAAGGGACGTTGGGGGAAGATGGAACACAAATCACTAACAGATCAGGCCTGGCCTTATTGAATGATGGAGTGGACTTGAGGGGCTGAAACTTCACCTTCTGCTTCTTTCTCACATGACACAGGACTAAGAGCTTTGTTGAAAATTCCTTCACTGGATGTAGGTGCCACTGGCTATGGGCAGCATTTATTACCCAGAGGGCAGGTAAGAGTCAACCACATTGCTGTGGGTCAGGGGTCACATGTAGACGAGATCAGGTAAGGATGTCAGCTTCCTTCCCTAAAGGACATCAGTGACCGAGATGGGTTTTTCCTGACAATCGAGAATAATTTCATCAATAGACTCATAATTCTAGATGATTACTGATTTCAAACTGCTGAAACTGACTGACCATGTGGCTGTCAGTGACTCCAACACAAGTGAATGGAAACATTGCTCAGAGTCTGGATCTGGAACATTCAATACAACCAGGAAATGGAAAGTGAATAATTAGCTGAAAACAAGGCCACTGTTCTGTTAGAGACAAAATCATTCAATGTTCAGTTACTGAACATTACTGACTCACAGAATATGCGAACCTGCAGAATCACAGTAATAGGGAAAAGTAAACAACATTCTTGGCAAAGACATAATGAACCAACTGCTTGTATAAAAACAGCTCAGAACAAAGGGGCTGAATCCTCCACAAAATGACAAATCAGATTTGTAGATAGAGATTGGAAATCTTTAGAAAAAACCCTTCCCTGCTGATGGTGTGTGCTAGAAACCATTCTCAGTGTGATCTGCCACTTATTTCCCCCCACAAAAGGAGGTGTGTTGCTCACTTACAGACTGACTTACAGACAAAGGAAACCTGATCAGGGACTCGCAGGTTAATTAAGCTATTAGTGACAGTCCACTGCACAGAACAAGAGCTCAGACCACAACAGATTCTAGTAAAACCAACAGTGCAATGAAAATGGTGAATTGGTCTTTATAATCATGCAGCCACTCTCAAACAAATAATCCCAGTCAACTTCTCAACATTAATAACTATTAATATCAATGAATATATATTTACTGCCATTCCTAATTTCCTCCAAAAAAGTATCTGATTATTCTCTTCAAAATATATTTTAAATGGTGTATTCCAAATCACAATTCATTTTCAATTATTCTTAGTATAAAACAACTTGCAAACTAAAATTCTTTTCATGTCAATAATGACACTGGAAACTTTGTTATGTAGTTTAACCATATTTCTAAATATTGTTTTGGTTCATTATTGCAGTGAAGCTAAAATTAAAGTCTATTTATTTTCTCTGATATCCTTCCATTAATTTGTTCCCTAATAACAATGCCCATGTTGTAATGGGTGACAAACATTAAATAAAATTGAATTTTCATTGCAAGAACTTGTACAAATAATCACATATTATTCAGTTCATTCATTGTCGTTGACTATCAGTTATTTTCATTGTATGATCACGTTAAATTCACTTAAATAATCATAGTAGAATTTTCACCTCTATAGATATGTAAAGTAAATGTCAAATTATTAATATTTCAAGTAAAACCAAATTTACATTTTGCTCTGTTTTATTCCAGGAATGACAGGATGTGTTACATTATTATGGGAAACAGGAACAAGTGAAGGTGGTGGCTCTCAGACGTGAGGCCTTAAAGCCAAAGGGCCAGGTGGTAGTTACAGTGGGGGGAGGTACCTAGTGCCCCGCTCTCCTCAGAAGGCAGTGAGGATGGTGACACTGACTGGAACGGGTTAGATGACAAAGCGCCCACGTATGGACAGAGGGACGGCAATGGGTGGGATGACCCACTGCCCTATAAGGCCCAGAAGGCCCTCTCTATGGCACCACTGGGCATCAAAGCTCAACTTAAACAGTAGGGAGCAACAAAGGGAACTGACAGAAACCAAACCTGAACCGTTCACCCACTGAATAACAGATGTTGGTGAATGAACACCCAGCCTGATAGAGAAATAGTAATAATGGGCCTTATTGGGACAATATGGATGAATTAGTAGAGGTACACAGTCTCACCGAAGATGATGTATGGACCCTCCCTCGGCCCAAGATGCCCTGAAGTGTACAGCAGAAACTGTACCTGCAATGAGAGGATGGGGTGCGAGACGGTTCCCCCCAGTGCACAGCTGATGAGTGCCTCCAGGCATTTACAGATATTACAGGGACACACTGGGGAGGGGACAGGCTGAATGGGCTAAAATAACCCTGGTGTCTCAGGGAACCAAGGGTAATATCGAGGATCATACAGAGAGGAAGCCTGAGGTGTGTAAGGACTATGGGGGATTACCACACCCCAAACTGTGATGATGATATCGGTTTGATGCATTTAAAAGATGACATGGGACCCTATTTAACTGTAATTATAAACATGGGACTCTCAGTGGGAGATAATTCTAACCACATTCTGAATTGGACCATGAGAGCTGAGGCAAACACAGAAACACAGGGGAATAGCTGCAGTACAGGGAGGGTAATCAGACCCACAATGTTACAAGGGAAGCAGGAAAGAGCACATCGACAAGGAATGTAGGCAGAGAGAGGGAGATAGGTGTTCACATTGTGAGTGGCCTGTGTTCATGTAGGTATATGCATAGTTCATGAATATTCATTGACGTGCTGTTAAGGGGCCAACACTTGCATGATTCTAACACCGGAGCATCTTTGTCAGTTACCGATAAGGATTTACCCCTCACCCCCTCAATTACTAAAATGAGAGCAGTCGGAGAGGGAACCTAGGAAGGTGGATGAAGCAAACCTGTCCCGATGTAGACCAGGAGTATGACAAAACGTATTCAGATATGGAGGTGTGACACTCAAGAAGGGACCATTCTGGGAGTTGTTCCTATTTTTTCTAAAATGGCAACTATTGACATCAACACCCGAATTTAAACATGAGGATGCTCCGGCCAGGACTGGGACAGAAAGAAAAGGAGAGGCAAATTCTCTGGAGTAGCTACATTGCAGGGAGACTGGGACAGTCAGAGAATCTGGTGGGTTATAGCTCGGACCCACTCAGCGGTCTGTGTAAATCAAACAAGATAGTGGGTTGTTATCTATCGACTCTGTAGAGATCGAGGGCCCTCTCATTCCCCACACAAATGGGATCTCATCAAAGCTGGGGCTGAAGAGGCAGTAATTGTGACAGTGATAGATTGACAGAAGCTGGAAATAGTCTGGGTCAATACCTGTGGACATTGAATGGCAGAAGAGAATGGTGTTTACTGACTGAGGAGAACAGTCCACCAGGATACTATTACCTCAGGGATCCCGCAATATTCCAGTATATCCCACCGATGTGTGTTTGATGGATTTCGTCACACTGATCTTACCAACACCTCATCACCTCAAGCGGTGAGAAAGAACATATCCAGATATTAGACAGAGTATTGGATCAGGTTAGCCAGGCCAGGCTTAAAATTAACACACAGAGAGTGAAACTGGGAAGGTAGGGAGAGACGGAACGGGGATATCACATTGGGGAGATCAAATCAGGAAGGGAGAGGGAACAGACCCAGCGGGAACAAAAACTATGATTATAAAACTATCCACCCGCACACCGTACAGGGATCAGGCAAACTTTAGGATTGTTTAATTATTGTGGGAATTTTGTGAGGAATTATCCAGAAATAGAGAACCATCATGAGCCCTGGCAGAAGCGCGGACATTAACCAGGGGTGAGGGAGGCAAAATGCACACAGTCAGCATGCCTTTGGTATAGTTCATGACTGGGCTCGGTGAAGGTATATCACCCTGTCTGTGGACCACATTGAGCATGAAGAACAGGTCAGAGAGTTATTGGAAGCAGCTAACTTTCCCAGTGAAGCAGCAATAATGAAGATTAGAGCTGACAGGAAAGTAGAAACCCCACACCAACAGGATAGTTGGTGAGCATGGGTGAGCATACTTACTGAAACAGTGCAGACATTTGAGGAGGATGCAGTGGCAGTAGCTACAGAAGCGAGAAAGGAAAGTTTAAAGACATTTCCAGAAACAGTCCCATAGCAGGAGAAACAGGAATGGGAAAAGGGTGGGGCAGTAATAGGACATAGGATGATCCAGCAGTGCCACTGTATAAGACAAACATTATTAAAAACATATCATGGGCTGGCCCATATTGAGCAGGATAAAATGCAATATCGAATGATCAACTACAGGGGTGTTCTGGAACAAGAAGGTTTTGTCGAAGGGGTGTAGTCTGTACACAGTGTGAGCCAGGGAAAACAATCAGGATAAAATGGAGGCAGCCGAAGGGACCCAGGGACTCAGGGAAACAATTACAGATGGATTTTACATACACCCCCATCCCAATCCCAGGGAAGGAAATCCTGCTGGGTCTTAATAAACAGGTTTACTCAGAGGGTGGAAGCATTCCCCTGCAGATTCTGACCAAGGGACACATGTTCCAGGAAACGAAGTTAAGCAGCTCTGTGGCCTGTTTGGTACTGAGCAGAAATCCCATCTCACATCCCACCCCCAGAGCTCAGGGACAGTAGAAGGAATGAAGCAGACACTGAAAGCTAGTCTGACTAAGGCCCTGACAGAGACAGGCAGGGATGGGTTAGTGTACTCCCCACAATCCTAATGAAACTGACGTCAACCCCAGCAAAGGGAACTGAGCAATCCCCCTTTGAAATAGTGACCGGATGGACTATGCAGCTGCCAGAGGGTATGGTAGTGGGAGGGCAGGAGATGTACAATGGCAAGGATAGGGTGAAACAATTTGTGAAAGAACTGACAAAGCGACTGCAAGAGCTGAGAGGGGAAGTTGCAGACGGACAGATAATCAGAGACTGAGAGTCCTGGGCACAACCCTGTTAAACTGCCTCCTGCTCCCATTGTCTCACTACTTCCCCTCCATATGAGCATAGGTAAGTGAATCCCCCATTCACTGAAAGAAGAACCCTTCTGCCTTAATCTCTTCCCATCAACACATAATCGTGGACAATACGATAATCCGTTTCTGTAATCCATCACACATTATCACAGGACATTGGCATTCATCAAGCTTTTTAAATTCATAATTACCTGCTTTAAACTATGTAATGACAATCACCCATGTGACTGATATGCCTTTGTCTAATTCTTATTAAATATACTGTCTCTGTGGGTAAGGCAGAGATTCATGAAGAAGAGTCTGTACAAGTAGACACTCGGCTACTTTAGAGATGCTTTGAAATTCTTGCCAGCTGTCCAATAATAAAGCCACTGCTGTTGTGCAGAAAACTTGTGTCGTCTGGATTTGTGGAACAAAACAGACATTAACAAGGAAGGATATGAGTGATCTTCAGGGTGTGGAGTACAGACTTACTGGAGTGGTTCACTGATGATGAAAATGCAGTCACTGGATTGATTTGAAGAGATTGCTATTTTCATGGAAGTAAATAAGTTAAATACATTTTTGATAAAGCTGTATAAGATTATAACACACCGAGATATAACAGACAAAAATATCTGTATTCGACAGATGATGGCACAAGAATTAAGATCAGATATGAGATTTTGAGACAGCAGGAGATGAGCAAGTGTTTCTGCTGACTGTATTGGCTGGAAATATGCAGAACATGCTGCCTATTATGGTGGTGCAGGGAGAGAAGATGAATGATTGATAAAAACAATTAGATCAGTTCTGAGGGAAATAAACTTGCAGAGTTTGGGGGATGGATGGAGAATGAGAATATTGGATTCTGCTACAGAGAGCCAGCTTGGATTTGATGGGCCTCTTTCTGTGCTACAATGCATTTTATTTGGACTTGCTTAACTTGCTCTGGTCACCGATTAAATTGTCATTGAGGTAAATCGGCTCAGTGTTCCTACTCAGACCAATACAGGATGTCCCTCCGCAGCAGGAGATAATGTTTACTGTTTTATACTTGGTTCTGGGGTGGGGGAGGGGAGGGGAGGGGGGGGTGTAACGGTGTGTATAACAGTCTGCCAGCATTTATCTGAAATGGCAAAACACCAGTGCAGGCACACTAGGGACCGACTCTGGAAACGTGGGGAATGCCAGAAGGGAATTCTTTACCCATCCCACCTAGAAATTGGCCAAACCCGTCAGACTGGGGAGAAGCTGTTCACCTGCTCTGTGTGAAGGGATTCACTCAGGCATCCATCCTGCTGAGACACCAATGAATTTACTCATAACCACAAGTTGAAGGATCTTTTTCTCTTGTTCACGCCAAGTAATGAACAATGGTTTTGGCAGCTCATAACGTTTTGCACATAGAGATCTTAGCTTTGGAAATGTTCACAACATTGTTGAACATGTACAGATTCACACTGGGTAGAGATTTTTATTTTCCTTTATTCATTCACAGGATGAGGGTGTCGCTGGCCCGGCAGCATTTACTGCCCATCACTAATTGCCCAGAGGGCAGGTAAGAGTCGACCACATTGCTGTGGGTCTGAGGTCACAATGTTGGCCAGACCAGGTAAGGATGGCAGCTTACTTCCTGAAAGGGCATTACTGAACCAGATGGGTTTTTCTGGCAATCGATTAATGGTCATTATTAAACTCTTAAATTCCAGAAATTTTATTAATTGAATTCAAATCCCCCGCATCTGCTGCAGCAGGCTTTGAACCCAGGTCTCCAGAACGTTATCTGGGGCTTTGGATTAACTGTCTCGTGACAATACCACTCGGCCAATCCTTCCCCACATCGCTGTCCACCTGCACAGAGTGAACAGTGATTTTCTGGTTCATCAGGACAGGGTAATCACACATACGTTTGCTGAATAATTGCAGGAGTTGGATGTTGATGGTCTATTGACATCCATCTCTGAACCATGTATTCTGGGGTTTGTTTCTATTGTCTTGTTATCTTTTGGGGATAAAAACAGTTTCAATTAACTTTCTATTAAATGCATGGCAATCAAGTCGATCCCATAACTCTCAGACAAATTAGTTTCTGTAGAAGGGCTCTCCATCTCCCCGATCTCCTCCATCCTCAACTCCAACAGTACAATAATCTCACAGAGTCTCTTTGTGACTATTAATGAGACAATGTGATCAGCTGCTTCTTTCCCTACTCCTATGTCAAATTGGTTCTTAATCTCCCCTTGTTGCAGTTATGATCCTGCATCATTGTACAGTGATGCTCGCAATTCATTTCTTGGCCAATCAGTGTTCATGATACTGCATGTAGCTTCTTACATATATGGCTTACAGTGCAAGAGTTTAGCCCTTTCCTTCCACCAACAGCAGTAGAATTGTACTCCAACAAAATTTACAGAATCACGGCCCAGCATATTCCCCAACTTGCCTCTTACCATCAAACCAGAGGATCAATCCTCATTCAACTGAGAGAATTCAGGAGGGCATGTCAGTAACAGCACCATGAATACCTAAAAATGAGGTGTTAACCTGATGAAGTTACCAGAGGACTACTTGTGTTCCAAGCAGCATAAGCAGAAAGTGATAGACAGGCAAAGCAATCCAGGAAACAACAGAACAGATCTAAGATCTGCAGTCCAGCCACATCCAGTTGTGAATGAAGTCAGAGCACACCTGGAGTTCTGAGGACAGTTCTCTTCAAGATATTAACCAACAAGAATGTCAGACTGGATTAATTACCATAAAACTCAAGTCCGTTTGATATTCATATATTTACAATCAGTGTTCAATTCACCAAATGTAGCTGAAGGTGAAGATAATCTTCAAGTGATTGTAACAGTGGAGACATCTGAATACTTGATCAGCAACTTAAAGCCTGTTGTGTTGAGATAGTAATAATTTTAAAGAGATTTTAAAAAGTACGGTGGCTGGAGTATAATGGGGAGCTGATAATGTTGTTTTAATCTGAAGTTAATTTAGGATTAATTAACAAATAAACACATGGTATGGAATCCCAGCCCCATGGAGTGCACATCCAGTTCCATGTGGGAAAACCAGGACACTTCTTGTCTGAGCGACAACCACAAGAACACGGAGGTGACATGGGAAATGTCAGGAACATTTGTTTGACTGCAGTTAAAGTACTGCACATACTTCTGATCCCCACATTCCAGGGTTGATGTGATCACACCAGAGAGGGTACAGAGGAGATTGATCAGAATACTTCTACAATTGGAAAATTTCTGCTCTGAGAAAAAATTGGAGAGGCTGGGGATGATTTCCGAGGAGGATGAGCTGAGATTTAATTAAAGTGATAAAATGCTGAGGAATCCAGATCGAGTGGATAGGAAGGAGCTATTCATTAACTGTGAGGTCAGAAACTGGAGGATTTAGATTGAAACTAATTCCCAGAAAGAAGGGAGGGAAGAATTCATTTCACTCGGAGATGGTGGGGAGCAGGAACGCATTGATGGGGTGGCAGAGGCAGTAACCAGCATCACATTAGAATAAAAGGACATGGATGTAACTGAGATGCTGGAACATGCAGGGCTGTGGATTAAAGTCTGCAGAATGGGATCATTGTGATTGATTTAACATTTCTCCAGAATATTAAACTCAAGTCCAATTTGAGAATTTATGAACATCATCCGACCTGAATTCCAAATGTCAGAATAAATTTATCAGAAAGTTACAGCACAGATCGAGGCCACTTGGCCTATCCTGCATGTGTTGGCTGTAATAGAATGACCCAGGCTTTACAGCGTTCTGTACTCACCAACGAGAGCAGCAATTTCAGACTGTGTACTCTGCCCTCGATGTTGTTATAATCTGTTTTTTAAATATATTTATTTGACAGCTTGTTTCCTTGTTTCTTTCCAAGCCCTAACTCCATTCGCTGTGGCCTTGAGGGACTACCATTTCTACTGTTTAATCTCTCCTGCCTTCCCCCATGTGACAGACTGTCTTTTTATCCTTGTCTCACCCCCACCTTGCTCACAACTCATTACATTTCTGATGGTTCCCAGACCTCTGTGACTTCACTGCGCCCCCTGGGTCAGTGGCACGAGTTTTGAATTCTCTTCCTCATGAGATAATTGGAAATCTTTCTGGCTGCAGTTTCCCCCAGATTTTATTTTGAAAAAAAAGAGGATTAGCGTCAGACATGTATTTGTGAGCCTTCATCCACAATCCTGAGCACTTAGACATAATATGTGACCCTCCCACAGATGTGCCGGTTTGATGGATTGGCCGTGCTAACGTGGCCTGTAGTGCGTAGGTTAGGTGGGTTGGGTTAGCCATGCTAAATGTGGGGTTATGGAGGTAGGGTGGGACAGCAGTTCATTGCAGACTCGATGGACTGGATAGTCTCTTTGTGCGCCTAAGGGATTCTGTAATTCTAACTAGTTGTGATTGTTGTAACATTTTCCTAAATCCAGGTTCATTCAACTCAGGTACACATGCTGCCTTTTGTGTTTCTGTGGATGCTCACTCAATCCTTTCCTTCTGTTTAACATCAATTTCACACTGTATGTGAGGGTGGGAAAGAATGTGTAAATATAAATACTCCAACCGAAACCCCTCACAAGTCAGGAACTGTTTCTGCTACTAGCATCACTCACAACAGGAAAATAAAGGTTCAGTCACAACTCTGACAGAAACACAGAGGTTATAATCACCAGGAAAGGCTTAACAGCTTAAAACTTTTAAGAAAAGAGAAGGCTGAGAGGCAACCTGGTACAAGTAGGAAGCTTTGTGTCTGTGTTTCAGAGATTAAAGTTGAAATCATTGGGTTGGAAGCATGTTTCATTGCCCCGGGTCATCAAAGGCGCTATCTAAATGTGCATCTTTCTTTCTGCCTATCTGTCTGAGTCAACAATCAGATGGATAGATCATTGTCTGAGTGTTTTCCCAAATCCCTGATTGTGGGGGGAGGCAGATTCAATCTCAGGTGCCAGCTGCCTCTAGTCCACCCACATGGGCATGTTGAAGAGCATGACAGGAGAATGGGTTTAAACTGAGAGTGAAATAGGAAGAAGGAAATAAACGGGATTTTTGGATCCCACGGGATAACGCTCCAGGATGAGTCCTTGTGGGCATTCCCGCAGTAACACGAGACAGCATCCCATGATGAGAGTTAAATCCGGGTGGCAGTAGAGGGAGCCACTGAACATGAGCAGGAGGTTTGTTCAGTCAGTAACAGTGTGTTAGACATGGAGGTGAAGTGAGCAGTGAGGGGAAATGTAACAACAAGCTGCCGATGGGTAACTTTCATTGGAACAGGAGGAGGCCATTCAGCCCTTCAACCCTGCTCTGCCATTCAATAGATCGTGGCTGATTTGTGGCCTAAGTTGCAATGTTCAAAACTCTCCAAACTCATCAATAAACTCCTCTGCAACAGGCAAGATCAATATTCAAACACGAAACATCTGCAAATGCTGGGAAATCAGGAACAAAAACAGAAATTGCTGGAAAAATTCAGCAGATCTGGTAGCATCTGTGGAGAGTGAACCTTTGGATCCAGTGACCGGTCAGGTGACCACCTGCAGCTGACCATTCTGCCTTTTCTGTAACACTCTCTGGAACAGGTTCTGGTGCGAGAGGAATGAGACTGTCAATAACAACTGAGAAAATAGGAAGATGTGGTCAATCAGAATAAAACACATTTTGGTCTTTCACTTTTAATTCAACTGCAAAAATTATTCATTATCATTTCAGAAATAAGATAATAGGCCAGAAATCAACTCTTCATGTCATTGGGTCTGGGAAACTGTATTAACTCTGACCTGGTCCAGTCTACATATGAAACTAGACACTGAATAACATGGTTGACTCTGAACCATCTCCTGGGCAGTTAGAATGGATGACAAATGCTGTCCCAGCAAGTGATGCCATGATCCCATGAACAAACAAAACAAATCCAATCGCTGTGGTTACTTGTGAACTCGCCGGTGTTATTAGAATCGGACGAATGGGAAGGTTTATGGGGTAAAGGGAGAATAATAGCATTCAGTGAGGTGATCCTTTGGAGAGCTGATGAGGCAATCAGCCTCCTTTTGCACAGTAACAATTCTGTGAATATTTCATTCTGAGCCCTCTAAGGAAATATCAGGGAAGGGTTTGTAAAGAGGTCAGATTGAATGAGTGTCTCGGTGAGCACAAGTGAGACACAGGTACAGAGAGGTTTTGGGATGGATTAAATTATATTTTATACATTTGCATAGTCATCAACATTACAGCAGTTAAAACTGGGAGTGTAATTAGAGCAGCAAATAAATATTAAACGTTTATGCAGCTAAAGGGGATGCTGGGTGAAGATACCGTAGTTAGTGCTTATTTTATTCCAAGCACACCAGCCAGAGAGCACATCCTTCCTGTATCTATCCTCTCGAGCTCTTTAAGATTTTTGTTCATTTGAAGTGTTTCATGTTTAGATACTCCAGAGAAGACAGCTTCAAACTCCTCAATCTCTCCTGTCAGGGCAATGCTGCTGTTAGAATTCAATTCACTGGTGCATGTTACTGACTGCTTCATGGACTGGAACTGACAATTGAGACTGAAAGGTTACTGTGTAAAATATCTTCAATGGTATTACCAGACGTGAGTGGTTTTAGGAAAATGACCTTGGCTTACGGGCATTGAGTGTCAGAGCACTTCCTGTTGTGGGGCATCCTGTTTAGATTCAATCTGTTGATAACTATTAGAACTGACTTGCACTGGCTCCGTCAAAGTGGTCAGAGCATTATGGCTGTCATCGAAGCTGGTAACAAACTTCTCATGGGTTAAAAATCATAAATGATAGAGTAGGTACGAGGTCTGATGGCACTGTTGGAGTATTGATGTTGTTGTTAATCACATTAACTCGGCTGGAGTTGACTGAATTTATATTGTCTCTTTCTGCATCTCAGGATGTCTCTCTGGGCAATAAGTCTCCACAAACAGCAACGTGACAATGAGCAGGGATCATCTGTTTTGATTTAAAATGTGATTATAGCACTGCTGCTTCACAGCACCAGGTACAAGGTTGGAGTCCAGCCTTGGTCAACAGTCTGTTTGGAGTTTGCACATTCCCCTAAGATTGTGTGGGCCCCCTCCAGGTGCTCTGGTTTCCTCGCACAGTTCAAATATTTGTGGGTTAGGTGGAGCAGTTGTGCGAAATTGTCCACAGTGTCCAGGATTGTGCAGACTCAGTGGATCAGCCATGGGAAATGCAGTGTCAAAAGGATGGAGTGCTCCAGGTGGGATGCTCTTTGGAGTTGGTGGGGTTTGATGGACCAATTCTCTCCTGCCACACTGTTGGGATTCTATTCTATGATTGAGGATAAAGCAGGGTGTCCTTGGAGAAGGAGCATGTGGTATGTATCAATGCTCTCGATGCCTTCAGACAGAGGTGGGCATCGCAGGGGATACAGTGCTTTATCTCCACTGCTGCCATCTCACCCCTAACTCTACTTTGATTTGGTCCCTTCCCACTCTGTCATTTGTAATAGCTTGCTTTGCCCGTAATGGGCTTTGTGTGTAAATATTCGATTGGTTACACGGGTGGTTTACTGCTGGTGATTATATATTAACAAAAACCCAAAATGGCGTAATGATGAACGTGGGAAGGTTGCTCAGTTGTGTGAGATAACACTTCTGGGTAGGAGAAATTGGGGGAAAAAGAACACTTCACAGCTCACAGAAGGAGAACTGAAAAACAGTTAAATCAAACCAAAGGTTCAGACAGGGAGGAAATATTTCCCTGGAGTTTGAGTAACTGGAAAGGGATGGTGTCTGGGAATACACAGGATTTTGTTTTACAGGGCGTTTGAAATTTTTAAAAACTGTTATATTCAGGTAGTTTCATTTCTTTTCTTTTAGTTTTATTTATTGTGGAATAAATAGCTACAATATTTTAAAACCAAATTCACAAACCTTGTGTTAAAGATAAATGTTAAATAAAATCCATCAAACCATCCCTCACTGAAAACTGATGTGGAAGTGCAATCTCCTGGAGAATTCCTGCCCCCTTCTTCCTACCCGGGCTCCATGACTATATACATACCTAGGAGATCGCAGCAGGAGACCATTCAGCCTTTCAATCCTGCTCCACCATTCAAGGGGAAACAGCTGACCATCCAGCTCAGTCTCCTGTTCCTGCTGTGTTCCAATCCCCTTTCATGACTTTACCTCGAAGAACTATATCTAAGTCCTCCTTTGGCTTCACTGCCTTTTGTTCCAGTGATGTTGCGGTGTTACTGTGTGGGTGTAGGTGGGGTAATGTGATGGTGCTGCCTCCTGGAGAATGCACTCAGCATCCCTCATCATCCTGCAGTAACATCAATTGGGTTTCAGCAACTAGGGATAGAAACCGTTTCCACGATATGGGCATCACTGGCTCAGCCAGCATTTATACCCCATCTCTCGTTACCGTTGAGAAGATGGTAGTGAGCTGCTGTCTTGAACCATTCACAGTCCATTTGGCACAGATAGACCGACAATGCTGGGAGGGAGAGTGTTACAGGATTTTGGCCGAGTGATTCTCCATCTTTGATTCTTCAAATTCTGATTAACTTTATCAGGATCGGCACCTGATGTTGATATTTCAGTCTGCAAATCTTCACCATCTAGCACCCTGTATAAAGGAACATGCACAGATGAGAAACTCAGAACAGACTATTCTAGTTTCTCTGGAATATCTTTTTCCCCTTTCTTCCCCCAAAGCTGTAACCCTCCAGCCCACTTACTCTCTCTCACCATTCTGACTCTCCTACCCCCTAATGTACACCCTCCACATTCTCATGGAGTTGTTGATAAACAGGTCTATGCCACCACATCCCGTCCCTGGTTAGACTCTGCACCCTTTCTGGGTTCACTTCCTTTCCCTTCAGTTGCTGCAAGTCAATAATGTAACAGCAGAATGAAACAAAAGGAAACAGACAGGGAGGTGGCAGATCCTGGACAGAAGAGGAACCTTCAGTCTGGGAGAATGGGTCACATCCTTCTTTGTTTCTCATTGGTCGATTCCAGTGTTATGACAAGTTGGGAATGTAACTTGGTCCCATGTGGGTGTGGTGACACTTTGACCCTCCAACAGATCAATACTACAAGCAAATACGTTCCTCCTCCAGACAATCACAGTGTGAAATACTTTCCACTACTTACCCCAAAGCACACGCTCCAAAACACACCCACATTCTGTATGTGTGCAGTGCCAGGTTCACCACAAACGTGCGCTCCCTGCCACGGAATTTGGGAGTTGCAGTCCTCATGCAGCCACTGGAGCCCTGTCTCTGGAACGTGAATGAAAAGTGTTGGATGGAGGATGTTGTGTATCGGATCCCCATTCAGACACACGGGACATGTGGGCTGTCACTGGGATTTACTGAGACATCCGCTTAGACAACCTGATTTCTGACGTAAGGAACATAGATTCAGCCAATTGGGGGATAGGGAGGTTAATAAGGCGCAGTAGGTTTGAAGCAGAGGTGGCTCAGTGGCTAGCACTTCTGCCTCACAGCGTCAGGGACCTTAGGCGATTGTGTGGAGTTTACACATTCTCCCCATGTTTGCATGGTTTCATGCAGTTCACCAGTTTCCTCACACAGTCCAAAGATGTGCAGGTTAGGTGGATTGCTCATGCTAAATTGTTGATAGCGTCCATGCACGTGCAGGTTAGACAATTAGCCATGGGAAATGCAACGTTACAGGGAACGAGTGGATCTGAATGGGATGTTCATTGTAGGGTTGGTGTGGACTCAATGGATGAATACCCTGTTTCTGCACTATAGGGACTCTATTCTATTCTCATGAGGAAGAATGTACTTGTCAAAATGTGTTGTGAATCTGTGGAATTCCCTATTCAAAATGCAGTGGATGCCAGGGCAATGAGCCAATTATAATGATGAGATACAGATTTTTAATTTGCAATGAGTTGAAACGTGAGAGAGAGCAGGCGGGAAAATCCAGCTGAGACCGAGGTGAGCTCAATCATCACTGTATTACATGGTGGGGCTGGTTCTCCTGTGCCCAGTGCTTATCTTCTTAAGGTAATAACTGGAAAGCTGAATCCAAAACTCACCACCTTCACCAAAGGAGATTTTCGGAAAATGACAGATAGTCAGGTGGATTAGCATTCCAAGCTTAGATCGTGAGGAAGTGTGTAGGAGATAATGATTTTGCAATTTTAAACTGATGGGAGAGAGTGATTTATGGTTTTAGATTGTGTCATACATTCGCAGCGTCCAGAATACTCTGTTGTGAATATCTATCCTGTACTTTATTACAAAGCCAAGGTCTCTGACAATGAAAACCAAAACACCCAGGAAACATCGCCTCCCCTCGTAATCGGATAAAAGAATTCTGAGAAGTCTGGTTGAACTTAGAACACAGATGGAAAGCTGAAAGATTAGATCCACTCCCAAGATCCAGTGCTTAAACAAAAGGAGACTACAATAGGATGAGGCAGGAGTTGGCTAATGTAGATTGAAAACAAAGACTTTATGGTGGGAAAGTTGACGGACAGTGCGGGAATATCAAAACAATTTTTTTGAAATGCTCAGCAAAAGTATATATCAGGGAAAAGGAAGGACTGTAGGAAAAGGAATAATCTGCCGGGGGTGTCTGAGGAAATAAGGGAGTCTATCAAACTGAAATAGAATGCACACAGATTGGCAAAGACCAAGGAGATTAGAAAAACTTTAAAGATCAATACAAAGCGAGATGGGATTGGGGGAGAAAAGTGATGAATAACTATCCCCAGGGCCAGAATATCAGTTCACACTGCTAGAGGGGAACATATTGCCTCTGTAATTGTTGAAGCACTTAACTGTTACCATAGAGATAATCCTGATTAAATTAAAAATCACAGCACACTCCAAAAGCTTGTACTTCCAAATAATCCTGTTGGACTATAACCTGGTGATGTGTGGTTTTTAACTTTGTCCACCCCACCCCCGGCTCCTCCACATCAGAATCCTGACAGACAGCCCCACTGAAACTGAAGCGCCTGTCAGATACTTGAGGGAGCCACGGGGGCGTGGGGGAGGGGTGTGTGGTTTAACCACAAAGTGCTGAACTGAACTAGACTTTCTAACTGCAGTTGCCATGGAGATAATACTGAGAGACAGTCTCTATTCAAAGTCCCAAACCACAAAGGTATAAAAATGGGAGCGGCACATCGGACAGGCGGGGAGTTACCTGATGCTGCCTGGAGGTGTTTTGCATGTACACTATCCAGGTAACTGCCGTGTCTCATCAATAAAGACTCAAAGAAGACCTCTCAGAGTTCTGTGCCTAGTTATTCCTATCCAGCAGGGTTCAGGAATATGAGCACACAGCAGTCAGTCTTCATAGTGGAGGATACGAAGAACATGCCAGTAATTGATAAGGAGACTAAGGAAGGTGAGAATCTAGATAATAACCATTATCACGAAAGAGTTAGAGCTGGACAAGTTAATGGAGCTAAAGGTAGACAAGTCTCATTGCCCTGATGGAATACATCCCAGGATACCAACAGAGTTAATCGGAGAAATAGCAAATGCACTTAGAGTCATAGCATCCTGCAGCAGAGACAGGCCCTTTGGCCCAAACTAGCCCATGCCGACCAGAATGTCCATCCACGCTGTCCATCCTGCACTTGGCCCATTTGGTTCTGACCCTTTCCTACCCATGTATTTGTCCAAATATCTTTTACCTGTTGTGAGTGTTCCTGCCTGAACCACTTCCACTGCCAGCTCATTCCATATATGTACCACCCTCTGTGTAAAACAGTTGCTCCTCAGCTTCCCTTTTATTCTTTCTCCTCTAATCTTAAACTGATCCAATCAAGCCGTCAAATCCTTGAGTTCTTGGGAAAAAGACTGAGTGCATTCACCTTATCCATGCCTCTCATGGTCTTATACACTTCTAGAAAAGAACCCCCTCAGTTTCCTCTGCTCTGAACATAAAATCCTCACTTGTCCAACCTCTCCCTATAATTCAGACCCCTGAGACCTGGCAACATCCTTGTAAATTGTTCTGCACTTTTTACAGTTTAATAACTGAAACCTACATTACATTCATCATATTTCCAGTGTTTCCCCACGGCACTGGAACCGACGTGACAATGCCAATGGATTACAATCCATGACCGAGAATGAACTCCTTTACAACAATCCCGTTGTTTCTGATTTACATCTTCCGCAGTTCTTTTGGTTTTAATTTACCGGGAGTTTGTAATTCAGGTCCCACAGCCTCTGTCCCAGTCTCTGCTGTCTCTCCCAACCCCAAACAGTGACAGTGCACCTGCACAGCTCATCGACAGGTGTTGTCTTGCTGGCCACACCCCTCATTCAATCCCATTGGCTGCAGGACCGCACAGACTCTCCTCCCATTGGTCTGGAGCTGCCGTCAATCAGCCGGGCCCCATTGTGATGAGAGTGGAGGGCTGATCACTCTCTCTGCCCTGGGATGAGCTTCATCATTCACAGTGAATGGGGCAGTATCACAGAGCACAGGGCCTGGGGGCTATTCAACCTGCTGCAAGCCTGTCCCAAGTCCCCTCCCACGTGCCCATAGCCCCCCAAATCTTTCCTTAAAAAGTAAAATTCTAAGTCTGTTTCAGAATACCTGCTGAATCTGTGTCGTTCAGACTGTTCCAGATGCTCAGAACTTACTGAGTAAAATAGTGTTCACATTTTCACCTTGTATTATTTGCCAATTACTTGAAAGTAGTTACTAAAAATTATGACAGTGTTAACAATTCCTCTCTCTCTCTCTGCAAATTCAAGACCTTGGAACCAAATCTGCACCAGGTCGAAATCACTGCTTCACCTTCTCAGCTCCAAGGATAATTATCTGTGCTTCAGCTAGCTCTCCGCAAAATAGAGGAATGCATCTTAATTTATTAAGATCAAAGAAACAGACCTTTGGTCCAATTCGTCTGTGCCAACAAGGAATCCTAAACTAATGGATTCCCATTTACCATCTATTGGCCTGCATCCATCAAAACCCTTCCTATTCATGGACCCAATTGGAAGCCTTTTAAATGTTGTGATTTTATCAGCCTCCACTACTTCATCTGGTAGCCCCTCCCATACACACACCACACTCAGCTTGAAAACGTTGCCACTTAGATCCCTTTTAAATCTTTGCCCTCTCAACTTAAACCCAGTGCTCTAGTTTTGGACCCACCTAACCTGAGGAAATAGTACCCCGGCTGCTCACCTTATTCACACCCCTCGTGATTTTATAAATCTCCATGAAGTCACCTCTCAGTCTTGGACTCACCAGAGAAAAT
Organism: Chiloscyllium punctatum; assembly: GCF_047496795.1. Taxonomy (NCBI): domain Eukaryota; kingdom Metazoa; phylum Chordata; class Chondrichthyes; order Orectolobiformes; family Hemiscylliidae; genus Chiloscyllium; species Chiloscyllium punctatum. The sequence continues at coordinate 19,773,353 of NC_092788.1, read as the reverse complement.
AGCCCCAGCCTATTCAGCCTCTCCCTGTAGGCCAAATCCTCCAATTCTGGCAACGTTTTTGTAAATCTTGTCCAAACCTTTTCAAGTTTCACAACATCCTTCCCAGAACAGAGAAATTCAAACTGAAAACAGAATTCCAGACGTGGCTTAATCAATGTCCTGTCCAACCACAATATGACATCCCAGCTTCTGTATTCAATGCATTGACCAATAACGGAGAGCATTAATGGAGTCCCATTTGCCAGCGGTTCACCCTTATCCCTCTAAAACCTTCCTCTTCATGTACCCAAATCAAATGCCTTTTAAATGCTGCAATTGTGCTAGCCTTCACCCCTTCCTCTGGCAGTTCATTCCATACTTGCAATGCCCTCAACATGAATAAGATGCCCCTTAGATCCCTTTTAAATCTTTTCCCTCTCACCTTATGCCTGTACCCTCTCGTTCTGGACCAACCGAACTTGGCAAAATGTCCCTGACTGCTCACCTTATCCATACCTTTATGATTTTATAAGATCACCTCTCAGCCTCCAACTCTCCAGGGAATATACTCACAGCCTATTCAGCCTTTCCCAATAGCTCAAACCGTCCCAATCCTGGCAAAATCCTTGCAAACGTTTTCTGAAACCTTTCAAGTTTCTCAACATTATTTTAAGAACAGGGAGATTGGAACTGAAAACAGAATTCCAGAAGGGCCTTAATCAGTTCCCTGTCCAGCCACAATATGACGTCACAACAGCTGCATTCAATGCATTGACCAATAACAGGGAGCGTATCAAATGCTGCATTCACTCCCCCGCCTACCTGTGACTGTACTTTCAAGGAACTAGGAACCTGCACTCCAAGGTCCCTTTGTTCAGCAATGTTCCCCAGGACTTTACCATTAAGTGTATAAGTCCTGCCCTGATTTGCCTTTCCAAAATACAACAGCTCACATTTATCTAAATTGAACTCCATCTGCCATTCCTTGCTCCAGTGGCCCATCTGATCAAGATCCTGTTGTATTCTGAACTAACCTTCTTCACTCTCCACTACATCTCCAATTTTGGTGTCTTCTGTAAACCTACTGATCATATCTCATATATTCACACCCAAGTCATTTATTTCAGGGCCCAATATCCATCCTTGCAGCACATTGCTGCTCACAGGCCTCCAGTCCGCAAAGCAACCCTCCATCATCATCCTCTGTCTCCTACCTTCAAGGTAGTTTTGTAATGGCTTGCTCTCCCTGCATTCCATGTTATCTAACCCTGCGAACCAGTCTGCTTTGTGGAACCTTGTTGAATGTCCATATTAACAACGTTCACCGCCTGGTTTAATCAATTTTCTTTGTCACTTCAAAACACTCACTCAAGTTAGTGAGACCCAATTGTGCATGTACAAAGCCACATTGACTCTCCCTGATCATTCCTTACTTTTCCAAATAGATGGTTATCCTGTCCCTCAGAATCCCTTCCAACAACTTGCCTGCCACCGACTTCAGGCTCACTGTTGTCTTGTTCCATGGCCTCTCCTTACCACTTTTAAAAAAAATAATGGCACCTCACCTGTCGCTATCAACGATACAAATACCTCAGGAGAGGCCCAACAATCACTTCCCTAGATTTCCAGAAAGTTCGAGGATACATCTGATCATTTTCCAGGGCTTTATCCACATTGATGCGATTTAGGACATCCAGTCCCACCTCCTCTGTAACACGGACACTTTTCAAGTTATCACTGTTTATTTCTCCAAACACTCCAGCTTCCATACACTTCTCCAGTAAAAATGACGTGAAATATTTCCATATCTTTTGCACCCCCTGTGGTTCCATAGACAGCCTTGTTGACCTTTAAGGGGTCCTATTCTCTGGTCCAGTTAATCTTTTGTCTGTGATATATTTGTTTAATCTCTTTGGATCCTACTCCAGGACATCCCAGAAAGGCCGACTTCAAGGACTGTAATTTTCCTCTGACTTGATCAACAATGCGCTCCAACACATACCCTCCACTTCCCGCACCTCCGCCTTTACCCCACCCCTCCAGCCACAATAAAGAATATAACCCTGCGTTCTTCACCTTCCACTCCACTCATCTCCAGACACAGCGCATTAACTTCTGTTATTTCTGCTACCTAAAGTCAGACCCCACCACCAGAGACATATTTCCCTCCCCACCTCTATCTGTGTTCCGCAGAGACCATTCCCACTGCGCCTTCCTTGTTCGGGCCACACCCTCCCACCAACCCACGCTCCACACCCTTGACCCTCCCTTGCCGCCATGGGAAATGCGGACACACCTCCCCAAAAGGAGCTTTTCACATCAGGCAGAGATTTGCCTGCACATCCCAAAACCTCATACTGCATCTAGACACTATGGGCAATATAACATGGTTGATCCAACTAACCTACACATCTTTGGACTGTGGGAGCAAACTGGAACACCCGAAGGAAACTCTTACAGACACTGGGGAGAAAGTGCCAACTCCAGCACAGACAGTTGCCCGAGACTGGAATCAAACCCAGGTCCCTGGTGCTGAGGAAGCAGCGCTAACCACTGAGCCACAATACTGTGGGATCTTTGGTGCTGATGCGCTGCTCCACTGATACCTCAGTCACTCACCCTGCCTCATTTCCTAACAGGCAGCGATGACGGAGTGAACTTATCGCTCGACAGTTAATCCATAGAGCCAGATAACGTTCTGGGGACCCGGGTTTGAATCCCATCACGGCAGATTTTGGAACGTGAATTCAATAAATATCTGGAAAAAAATCTAGTGACGACAAGAAGTCCATTGTCAATTGTTGGAAAAACCAATGTGGTTCACTCATGACCTTTAGGGAAGGAAAATGCCATCCTTACCTGGTCTGGTCTGCATGGGACTCCAGACCTAGAGCAACGTGTACCAGCCTCTTAACTGCCCTCTGGGTAAACTGCCCTCTGGGTAAACGCAGCAATAAATGCTGGTCGAGCCAGTGACAGCCTCATCCTGTGAATGAATAAAGAAAACAGGTCATGTTTTGTTCCTTCTCTAGCAGGTACATCCTACAAACTGACTCTGAAATGTTCTCGTACACACTGAACAAATACCTTTCCATCCAAGCCCTTAATACTACAGCACTCCGAGGCCATGTTGGTAAAGTTAAAACCACTTATCATTGTATCCATATTATTCTTACAGATAACTGAGGTGTCCTGGTAAAATTGTGTCTCAATTCCCCGCTGACCATTGGGAGAGAGTCTATAATACAATCCCAGTAAGATGGTAATCCCTTTCTTATTTCTCAGGACCAACCAAATAACTTGCCTGGATGTACTCCCAGGAATATCCTCCCGAAGCCCAGCCATTATGTTATCCCTAATCAAAAACACCTCTCTCCCTGCTCTGTTGCCCCCTTTCTTTCGCATCTGTACCCTGGAACATTAAGCTGTTCATCCTATCCATCCCTGAGTGATGCCTCTGTAATTGCTGTAATATCCCAGTGCCATGTTCAAAACCATACCCTGAGCCCACCTGCCTGACCTGTCAGGTCTCTTGCACTGAAATAAATGCAGTGCAACTGGTCCGTCCCACCTCATTCTGTGACTTGCTCTTGCCTGCCTTGACAGTCTGACTGGTGAACAGTACCAGCCTCAGACTCACCTCTTTTCTCACTATCTCTTTAGGATTACCCCGACTCCCTCACTGGTTTAATGCCTCCCGAGTGGCACGAGCAAATCTCCCTGCTCTTCAGGGCCCCATGCTTTCCCCTTCCTATGCCATTGGTACCAATGTACAATGACCTCCCACTGGTTATTTTCCCTTATGAGAATATTCTGCTCCCTCAGAGACATCCTTGACACTGGCACCAGGGCAGCACCACCCCATTCTGATGTCTCACTGTCAGCTGCAGAAACGGCAGACTGTGCCCCTGACTAGAGAGTCCCCTATCACCATCGATCCTGTGGAACTGGATATACCTCACATTATGTTAGAAGCCAGTCTCAGAACCAGTAACTTGACTGTCAGTGCGACTTTCCCCTGAAAGTCTATTACCACCTACATTTTCCAAAACAGAATACTTGTCTGAGATGGGGATAGCCACGGGAGACTCCTGCAGTACCTGCCTAGCACTACTCGCTTTCCTGGCGGTAACCCATCTACCTGACTGTATCTGCAGTATTCTGCATTCCTGACACTGCCACCTATCACACTCCCCGGCTCCTGTCAATTCCTCACTGCCTTTAATCACTCCTCCGCAAATTCTTGTGATCCAACAGGATTTGCAATCACACTTCCTGCAGACAATCATCAAGATTATTGAAACTCTCCCTAATCTCCCACATCCAACAGGAACAGCACGCCACTCTACAACAGGCCAGTTCTGCGCCTTCACAATCTACAGACCAAGACAAAGGCACAGTCTGACTGCTCGAAAAATACTGCCCGAGAATATCTTAATGCTTACGTTTTATATCTTAAACATTGAATCAAGAGACCCTAAGATATTAAAAAGAAATCTTCACCGGACTCACGATTGTAGATTAAATAAAATAAAACCGACAAAGATTGATATTTGAAGAGACTGAAACTCACTGAGCTGATCCCCGGCTCTGAGTATTTCCAAGGGTGAGGTCTCTCTGAGGCCAGCTGTGAAATGTCACTGTTTCTCATCTCTGCCCACTCCATTTCCAGAGAAGGTTTTAACTTCACAGCAAGTCAGCTCAGAGAGGTCACTGCTTGGTTTTATTCACTGGGGGTTGCCTTTGCTGCCCAGACCAGTATTTATTGGCCACCTTTCCTTGTTTTGGAGAAAGTGGTGGTTAACCGCCTCCCTGAAATGCTGCAGTCCATGTACACCACAGTGATGTTTGGACAACAATCCCCCTCTGGCCCCACAACCCTCCCTGTCTCTGTAATCCCCCTCCGGCTTCAGAAATTACATGCCCGAGGCATAAGATTTTTATTTAGATTAATTTTTGTTGAATAAACTGGCCCAAAAAAGTGAAATATTTCACTCCCAAACAAATTTCTTTTGATTGACCTTTTGGAGAGGCTGACACATGGACGTTACAGTATTTTAACTCTAATTGTACACGCAGAATGAAGGAAATTTCTTTTAAACATTGCTAAAAAGGGAGGCAATGGCTTAATGGTATTCCTGCCAGATGAGTGATATGTACAGTGTTCCGAGGATTAGGGATAGAATCCCAACATGGCTGATGGCAGCATCGGAATTCAATACAATTTAGAATGAAAAGGCGAATGATGACCATGAAACTATTGTTGATTGTTAGTAACCCATCTGGTTCACTAATGTCCTGTAGGGAAGGAAACGGTCATCCTCACCTGGTCTGGCCTACATGTGATTCCAGACCCACAGCAATGTGGTTAACTCTTAACTGCCCTCAGGAAAAATACTTTAAAAACTGTTAACAAATACTCCGCAGGTATCACTTAAAAACTGGCTGTTCCCATTGGGACTGTGAATTTCTGAAAGGCCTGAACTAAAACGGAGTTTCAGCTTCACCTTCTCTCTGTCTCACCTCACTCTGTTTGCACCCAACTCCAGAACACTCTCATTGAGCCAAGCAGCCCTCACAGCGTAGCCGTCATTTTCATTGTCTGCTCACACCTACACTGCCCTCAGCCTACTGTACTGTCCCAATGCATCTCAATGGGAGCTCAGGGACAGCACCTCATCTTCCAATTCAGCCCTTTGTAACCCCAGAGTCAACATGGACCTCAGTAGTTTCTGAATGAACAGACAGTTGTCAGAAGCTGGAACATTCCACCTGAAAAGGTACTGGAATTTGAGTCCAAAAGGAATTTTAATGGGAAGTTTACAGCTTAACATCATGGAGTGGGTGATTGGGTCTAAATCTGAGAGTTCTTACAAAGAGACGAGGTGTAATCTGGATAAATCTGTGCTCCCTCTCAGGCCAATACCTCCTTCCTCTGCTGCAGGGCCCAGAACAGAGCACATACCCAAAGGGTGACCCAACCATGAATTTGTACATCTTTCTGCTTAACAAAAATATTGGGGATATTTTCCCACAAACAGATCAGACAGACTTTCTCCTTCCACAGTTAAATGCCAATTATATTCAGATCCTGATGACTCCATTGACTGTAAAAACTTGCTTTTGAGATCCCAGCCTCAATTATTCCGATTTAATATCCTATGAAATGAATTCACAAAACAAAACTCACACAGTCAGTACAGGAAGTATATAAAGACATACTTTTTTCTTGGTATGTGCTTGATGTGTAAATGCCTCTCTTCAAATCGCACCCCCCCTCTCCCCCCCCATCCTAGGAAGGGGACATGCACATGCGCCTCACTGTACCTTACCCATAATAAAGATGGCGGCCATATCCCAGAACCTGTCACCGCCTGAGGGCCGCAGCCATTTTCCCATCTGCTGCAAACGCGGGACTAAGAGTTTCTAATTCAGACTTATGAACCGCACAGAGGGTAATTAAAATTTCCCAGTCTAAAGTGCCTCATTACCTCCCTGACTCCGAGGCCACTCTCCCCTTCCCTGTTTGCATCTCCCACATTCACAAACTGCCGAGTCACGTGGCACTGCACAGGCAGAGTTACTGGTGACGTGTCATCCCACTGGCCACGCCCCTTATTCACTCCCATTGTTTGGATGACCAGCTGGTTCCACTTGGTCCACCAGTCCCATCATTTTTTCCTATTGGTCCGAAGCTTCCACCAATCAGCTGGACCCCATTGTGAGGTCAGTGGTGGGATCCTCCCCCTGTCTGAATCAAACAGCTGCCTGTCACTTTAACACATGAGCCTGTTCCCTGGCCAACATCTCTGTCTCATGCTTACTGCAGTGTTCCAGTGAGGCCAGAACATACCAAATGGCCCCATTATTTCAAGGACTGCAATTTCCCCTCCCATGTGGTCAATACCACCCACGAGATCTCCTCCACTTCCTGCACCTCTGCCTTTGAAACCCACACATCCAACTGCAACAAAGATAGAACACTCCCCTAAGTCCTTACCTTCCACCCAGATACAACACATCATCCTCTGCCATTTCCACCACCTACAATCAGACCACACCACCAGATTCTGAAGGGGTTTGACAGAATAAATACTGATGTGTCAGAGAGTAAATACTGAGAGGGGAGTTTGAAACCAGATTCTGAGTCAGTCACAGAATCAAGGATTCTGTTTCGGATTCGTCACGTTTAAGGCAACACAGACACGGGTAAGGGGTTTCAGTAGCAATGGAGCTGGGGTGAGGAGGAGACAAACAATGTTTAAGAGATTGGAATTCCTGGTGTTTGGGATTGTGGATGTCTGCATAGTTCCCAGTGAGAGGGAGAGGCTCAGCAGTAAGGGAAAGGAATTTGTCAGGCAACGGGTTTAACCACTACAATGTTTCATTGGAGGAAACTGCACCTAATCGAGTAGTGGGAATGTGGTAAGCAGTTTAATAACTGAGTAACAGTGGAGTAATGGAGAGGGATGATGGGGAGGGAGAGCTGGGCATCGTCAGTGTACATGTGAAACCCAACATGGTGCTTTTGCACAATGTCACCTCCTGGTAGTATGTACGTGAGACACAGAAGGGACCAAGGACACCAAATGCAAGGAATTCAGAAAGGAGTTGGAGAGTGGAGATGGAGCAGGATTTTGGGAGAGAAGGACATAACCAGAAAAGACAGAACAAGGAACAATATCTGTGAATCGGTGAGGGGGACTGATGAGGAGGAGGAGAAAAGAGAGTTGGAAAGTCTATAGTTTAGTGAGATTAGGGTAAAGGGTCAAGGTGAGCTTTGATAAGGCTTGACAAGAGACTGGAGGAAGATGTAGGTTTAGGACAAAAACCAGGAACACCACGTGAGGCAGTTTGGCTCCGTGGGCGAGTGGGATGGAGGGAAGCAGCAGATCGGATTATCTCAGTCTTAGTGACAGAGAAACTCCATGCGCGCCAAACTCTTGTTGTTGGAGAGAAGGATGGAGGAGACAGGATGATGGACAGTGTTTCACAAAAAAACAAAACCTGGGTAAGTGATATTTAAAGCGAGTGAACAAACCTAATTTATTTAAATTTTATCCAAAATATTAAAACAAACGACTGAAGTCCTGGTTCGAATCCCATCTTGGCAGGTGGTGGAATCTGAATTCAAGAAAAAATAACTGGAATTAGGAATCTCCTGATCTCCATGGAACCATTGTCAATGGTGGAAAAAGCCCTGCCAACCTGACAGTGGCCCAGCCAGCTACTCACTGTATTAATCACTGCAAAGTTTCAACAAAGGAATGAAACTGGATGGACCACTCGGCATCTAAGAAGGCACCATTTAATACAACCACAGAATCAGCCCTCTCGATGGTGCAACGTCCTCCTCACTAACATCTGGATTTTGGGACCAAAATGTGCAGAGCTGTCTCACAGACCAATCAAGGAACAGCCTGACATAGTCATACACACAAAATCAACCCTTACAGACAATGACCAGACACCACCATCCCCATCGCAAGATATTGAGATTGTGGTGATGGAAAAGCACAACAGGTCAGACAGCATCCGAGGAGCAGGAGAATCGACGTTTCAAGCCTAAGCCAGTCATCAGCCTGACCTGCTGTGCTTTTCCAGCACCAGACTCTTGACTCTGATCTCCACCATCTGCAGTCTTCACTTTCTCCTGAAATCTCTGGATATGTCCTGTCCCACCGGCAGGACAGACCAGGCAGATGTGGTGGCACAGTGGTCTACAGACAGGGAGGATTTGCCCTGGGAGTACACAGCATTGACTCCGGAGACCAGGAAGTCTCATGGCTCCTGCTAATTACCATGTACCATCCTCCATCGGCTGATGAATCAGTGCTCCTTCATGTTGAACAACATTTGGAGGAAGCATTGAGGCAATAAAATGGTGTCAAATGTACTCTGGGTACAGGATTTCTATATCCACAATCAAGACTAGCTCTGCAACAGAATTACTGACTGAGCTGACCAGGTCCTAAAGGATATAGCTGCTCAACGGAATCTGCAGCGGGTGGGGAGGGAACCAACAAGAGAGAAAAACATACTTGATCTCATTGTTATGAATTGACCAGCGGCAGATCCATCTGGCCATGACAGTATCAGTACGAGCGACCATCACACATTCCTTTTGGAGACAAAGTCTTGCCTTAAAGTTGAGAAAAACCTCCATTGTGTTGAGTGGCACTATCACCGTTCTAAATGGGACAGATTTGAAGAGATGGAGGATCTCAAACTGGGTATCTATGAGGCACTGTGGGACATCAACAGCAGCAGAACTGTACTCCAGCACAATCTGTAATCTCATGGGTTTGTAAATCCTGCTCTCACCCATCACAATGGACAGGAAAGGAGGGCATGCCATGAGCAGCACCAGGCAGACCTAAAAATGAAGTGCCAACCTGGTGAAGCGACCAAACAGAACTACCTGCATATCAAACAGCATCAGCAGTAATCAAAGGAGCTGAGTGATCCGACATCCAATGGAACAGATCGGAGCTCTGCAGTTCTGCCACACCCAGTTGTGAACGGTGATGGATAATTAAACAACTCACTGGAGGAAGCATCACAGATATCCCCACCCTTACTGATGGAGGGGCCTCACACACCCATGCACCAGATAAGATGACAGCATTTGCAGCAATCTGCAGCCAGAAGTGCAAAGTGGGATGATCCATCTCAGTCTTCTCCAGTGGTTTCCAACATCACAGATGTGAGTTTAAGCCAGTTCAATTCAGTTTGAATAACATCAAGAAATGGTTAAGTAGTGCAAAGGCTATGGGCCCGACCAATATTCTGGCAATAATACTGATGGTTTGTGCTCCAGAACTTGCCACCCACCAAGCCAAGTACCGCTCCAGCACTGGCATCTACCGACAATGTGGAACATTGCCCAGGAATGTTCAACAGAAAAACACAGGGCAATCCAACCCAGGCAATTTCCATCTATCAGTCCACACTCGATCAGCAGTAAAGTGATGGAAGATGTCATCAACAGGGCTACCAAGCAGCAGCTGCTCAGCAACAGTCAGCTCAGTGACACTCATTTTAGGCTCCACCAGGGCCACTCAGCTCCCGATTGTGTTACCGCCCTGATTCACAACCTGACAACTAACTGAATCCCAGAGGTGAGGTGAGGGTGACAGCCCAGTCCCACTACAAGACTACTATTTCTAGCTGATTCTACCCTCATCTCAGCTCATATACTCTCATCTACCTTGTGTTATCTCCAGACTTCATTATCCAAAAACACTCCTGGCCAGCTTCCCACATTCAACCTCCCTGTAATCTCAAGAAAAACTAAATCTCTGCTGCCCAAGTACTCCCTCTACCAAAACTTGTTGATCCACCAAAAGGCTCCTATTCATAATCAACAACATAGAGCCACAGAGATGTACAGCTTGGAAACAGACCCTTCAATCCAACCCGTCCATGCCGACCAGATATTCCAACCCAATCTAGTCTCACCTGCCAGCATCCGGCCCACATCCCTCAATTTAAAATTCTCACCCTTGATTTAATTCCTGGTTGTGATCATCCCTAGCTCGCTGCATCACACACCCCTTGAGACCTCGACAACCCATTCTTTTCGAGACTCCCAATGACCTGTTAATTCATTACTTCACCTGTGTGGCTGCTTTTACAGTTGTCAAAGCAACAAGGTCTGAAATTTGCAGCTAAAACCTAACAGGTCTGCTTTCCCCCTTTAAGACATTCCTCAAAACCTGCTTATTTGGCAATGGTTTTGGTCACCTGACCTAATATCATCCTTCTCTGGCCTTATGTCTAAAGTTCCCAATAATATTTTTATGAAATTATAAGCAGCATAATAACACTACAAACTGTTCTTGATTCGGACATTATATTCAGATCTTTACTGTTGCTGTAATAAATACTCTGTAATGTCTCTTAACCAACCACATTGTGGGAGCACCTTCACCACACAAACTGCAGCTGTACAAGAAAGTCAAACGTCACCCTCTCCACAGGCAACAGGGATTTGACATTAATCACTGGTAATTGTGGAAGGAGAAACACAGTTGATGTTTCAGGGAGTGCAAAACGGATTACAGGGAATGAAAATGGTGCAGAATTTGATAGTTCGACATGGAAGGAAAATGCACTTGCTAATTAGAAAAAAGAATTCTTGACTGTCAAAGATTTTCCAGAAAAAAATTAATAAGCAGCACATGGTCAGGGGCTGGGCGGCAGTGAAAAATTAACTTACAGAAATGTCTGTAAAAATAATAGTCAAATACTAAACAGACCAATGGGTCTGTTCGAGACTGAGGAAGCAAGATATTGACAAAGTGGTCATGAGGGAGCCCAGAGATGAAGCAGAACAGTGTAAGCTGTTATGATCCCACAGTCAGAGAGATGTATAGCACCGACACAGACCCTTCGGTCTAACTCATCCATGCCAACCAGGTATCCAAACCTAATCTATTCCCATTTGCCAGCACTTGGCCCATATCCCTGTAAATGCTTCCTAATCAGATCATGTGTCTATTTAGATGCCTTTAACATGTTTTAATTGTACTAGCCTCCACCACTTCCTCTGGCAGCTCATTCCACCTACTGCATGAAAGAGTTGTCCTTTAGGCCCCTTTGAAATTTTATCTGTTCACCCTAAAGCAATGTCCTCTACTTCTGGACACCACCACTCCAGGGAAAACATCTTGTTCATTTACTCTATTCATGCCCCTCATGATTGTATAAACCTCCATAACATCACCACTCAGCCTATGGCACTCCAGGGACAACAGACCCAGCCTTTTATGCCTCACCCTGTAGCTCAAATCCTGCAACCCTAACAACATCCTTGTAAGTCTTTTCTGAAACCTTTCAAGTTTCACAGCACCCTTCTGATAGGAGGCAGGCCAGAACTGCACACACTATTCCAAAAGTGGCCTAACGAATGTCCTGTACAGCAACATGACCTCCCACATCCAATACTCAATGCTCAAACCAATAAAGGAAAATATACTGAACACCTTCTTCATCATCCTACCTGCCTGCAACTTGACTTGCAAGGACTATGAACCTGCAGTCCAAGATCTCTTTGTTCTACAAACATCTCCAGGGCCTTGTCATTCAGTGTATAAGTCCTGCCCTGATTTGCTTTTCCAAAATGCAGCACCTCATATTTATCTAAATTAAACCCCATCTGATCAATATCTTATTGTAATCTGAGGGAACCTTCTTCATTATCCACAATACCTCCAATTTTGTATGACCTGCAAACTCATTTACGATACCAAATGAATGACGAAACAAATCCAGAAATAAACATCCATTTCTCGGAGTTTGAATGTGCTCTGTGTAAATCCTGCCCAATGACTCTGTACCAGAGAAAGGCTGCACATGCACCTGGCTGCACCTTGCCCCCTACAAAGCTGGTGGCTCCGCACGTGTCCAGTGAATTTTTGCCCCAAATAAAGATGGCGGCGCGCACTCATGCCTGCAGCCACACTGAGGCAATTCCTTGTTTACTGAAAACACGAGACTGGGACATTCAAATTTGTGTTTTCCGACGTGCATATTTTGTTTGTAAAACCTCTCCGCTCATACAGAATCTCTCTCACCTCCTGCTGTTCCACAGACAGCCTTGATTTTTGCGGGTACCTATTCTCTGCCTGGTTACTCGTTATCCTTAGTGTATTTGTACAATCACTTTGGATTCTCCTTAAACCTAATTCCTAAAGCTATCTCATGTCCCCTTTTTGCCCTCCCGGTTTACCCAGAGTATACTCCTACTGCCCTTTTCTCCTCTAGGGATTCACACTAGCTCTCTGTACATGCCATGTGCCTCCTTCATTTTCTTGACCAGGCCCTCAATTTCTTTCGACAGGCAGCATTCTCTACACCTACCATCCTTGGCCTTAACAGGAACATACTGTCTGTGTACTCTCATTGTCGCAGGCCTATGGAGGCAATGGCAGATGAGGACAGAGAAGCAATCATTCTCAGTAAAGAGGTAATATTGGGAAAGATAACAGCCTAAAGGTAGATGGGTCTCCTGGCCCTGATGGATTGCATCCCAGGGACTAAAGGAGATGGCAGGTGGGGGGGGGGGGGGGGGGGGAGAAAGAGAGGAGTGTGTGAATAACAAATAGACTTGTGATAATTCACTAAAATTTGTTGGATTCTGGGACGGGTTTGACAGACTGGAAGCTGCAAATGTGGTGCCACTATTTTTGAAAAAGGACCCGTTAGCTTAACTTCTGTAGTGGAGAAAATGCTTGAATCTCTCAAGGAATTAGTGTTGAGAAATCTGGGTAGAAATTGTCTCATTTAGCAGACACAGCATGGATTCAGGAAAGACAGGTCATGTTTAAGAATTTACTGGAATTATTTGAGGATACAACGAGTGCGTTGGATAAGGCAGACTCCTGGGATGTGGTGTACCTGGATTTCCAGAAGGTATTCGATAAGTTGCCACACAAAAGGCTGCTGAATAAGGTAAAGATGCACAGCATTATGGGTAATGTGTTATCATTGATACAGGATCGGTTAACCAACAAAAAATAAAGAATGGGGATAAATGGGTGTTTGGATTAGTGTTGGCACTACAACTATTTGCAATTTACACAAATGTTTTGGAGTTGAGGACCAAGTGTACAGTGTCAGAGTTCATATTTGATACAAAGATGAGGTAGAGCAATGACTGCAGAGGCCACTGTAAGTCTGCACAGGGATACAGATAGGTTAAGTGAGTGGGTAAGGATCTGGCAGATGGAGTTCAATGTTGGGATATGTGAGGTCATACATTTTGGTTGGACTAACAACAAACTGGATGATGAAATGGTGAAAACATGCAGCAGGCTGTCCTTGTGCATGAATCACAGGAAGTTGGTTTGCAGGTGCAGCAGGTAATTATGGCAGTGAAGGGAATATTGTCCTTCATTGCTAGAGGGATGGTTATGCTGCAGCTGTACAGGGTGCTGGTGAGGCCACACCTGGAGTACTGTGTACAGGTTTGGTCCCCTTACATTAGCAAGGATGGACTGACACTGGAGGGAGTACAGAGGAGGGTCACTAGTTTGAGTCAGGAGTTGAGGGTTGGTGTATGTGGAGAGATTGAGAAAACTGGTTCTAGAGTCATTGTAATCTAGAAGAATGGGAGGTTGGAGACGAAAAAAATAAAATTATGAAGGGGGTAAGATAGATAGAAGCTGGAAGGTTATTTCCACTGGGGACGGTTGAAACTAGAGCATAACCTCAAAATAAGGGGGAGCAGATTTGGACTGAGTTCAGGAGGAGCTTCTTCAGCGAAAGGGTTGTGAATCTGTAGAATTCCCTGCCGAGTGCAGCATTTGATGTTATCAACTTGAATGCCTTTAAGGCAAAATGTAAATTTGTGAACAGGAAAAGAATTAAGGGTTATGGTGAGAGATCGGGAATGTGGAGCTGAGGCCATGAAAAGATCAGCCCTGATCTTGTGGATGGCAGAACAGGCTTGAGGGGCCAGATGGCCTACTCCTGCTCTTATTCCTTATGTTTTTATGTTCCCACTTTCCAGCCATCCCTTTCCCTGGGAATAACCTCCCACAAACAAAGATTGAAAGTGCTTCCCTTGTGCTGTCAAAATTGGCCTTTGTCTAATTTAGAAACTTAACTTATAGATATGGTCTATTATTTTCTGTAACTATTTTAAAACTAATAGAATTATCAGAGAATCCCAACAATGGGGAATGAGACAATTCAGCCCATCACATCGACACTGACCCTCAGAGCCGCCTAACCTCCCCCGTAACGTTGCATTTCCCAGGGCCACCCAACCTTCACATCCCTGAACACTGTGGGCAATTCAGCCTGGACAATCCACCCAACCGACACATCCCTGAACACTGTGGGCAATTCAGCCTGGATAATCCACCCAACCTGCACATCCCTGAACACTGTGGGCAATTCAGCCTGGATAATCCACCCAACCTGCACATCCCTGAACACTATGGGCAATTCAGCCTGGATAATCCACCCAACCTGTACATCCCTGAACACTGTGGGCAATTCAGCCTGGATAATCCACCCAACCTGTACATCCCTGAACACTGTGGGCAATTCAGCCTGGATAATCCACCCAACCTGTACATCCCTGAACACTGTGGGCAATTCAGCCTGGATAATCCACCCAACCGACACATCCCTGAACACTGTGGGCAATTCAACCTGGATAATCCACCCAACCTACACATCCCTGAACACTGTGGGTAATTCAGCCTGGATAATCCACCCAACCTACACATCCCTGAACACTGTGGGTAATTCAGCCTGGATAATCCAGGAGGTAAAAACAATGACTGCAGATGCTGGAAACCAGATTCTGGATTAGTGGTGCTGGAAGAGCACAGCAGTTCAGGCAGCATCCAAGTAGCTTCAAAATCAACGTTTCGAGAAGGGCTTTTGCCCGAAACGTTGATTTCGAAGCTACTTGGATGCTGCCTGAACTGCTGTGCTCTTCCAGCACCACTAATCCAGAGCCTGGATAATCCACCCAACCTGCACATCCCTGAACACTGTGGGCAATTCAGCCTGGATAATCCACCCAACCTGCACATCCCTGAACACTGTGGCAATTCAGCCTGGATAATCCACCCAACCTGCACATCCCTGAACACTATGGGCAATTCAGCCTGGATAATCCACCCAACCTGCACATCCCTGAACACTGTGGCAATTCAGCCTGGATAATCCACCCAACCTGCACATCCCTGAACACTATGGGCAATTCAGCCTGGATAATCCACCCAACCGACACATCCCTGAACACTGTGGCAATTCAGCCTGGATAATCCACCCAACCTCCACATCCCTGAACACTGTGGGCAATTCAGCCTGGATAATCGAAATTACCCAGCATATCTTTGCACTGTGGGAGGAAACCAGGGCACCCAGATGAAACCCACGCGACAACCCTAATAAGGAGATCATCCCTTCCTTATTTCCGAGTTCCACCCAAATAACTTCACTGTACGGACTCCCAGGAATGTCTTCCTTAAGCACAACCATAATGCTGTCCCTAATCAAAAATGCCACCCCCCCTCCCCTTGTCCTCCTTTCTATCCTTCCTATAGCATCTATACCCGGAAACATTAAGCTGCCAGTCCTTTCCATCCCTGAGCCACGTTTCTATAATACCCATGATATCCCAGTGCCATGTTCAAAACCATACCCTCAGCTCATTTGCCTTCCCTGTCAGGCCTCTTGCATTGAAATAAATGCAGTGTAACTGCTAAATCCCACCTTGTTCTGTGCCTTGCCCTTGCCTGAAATGACTATTTGCCTTCTGAACTGTACCAGCCTCAGAGATACCTCTTTTCTCAGTATCTATTTGCAATTACACACACTCCTCGCTGGTTTACTGCCTCCTGAGTAGCATTAACAAGTCTCCCTGCCTCGATATTAGACACCTTCCAGATCAGGTACAATCCATCCTTCTTATGCAGGTCAACTCTACTCCAGAGTTGATAACAATGATCCAAAAATGTGAATCCTTTTCCCCTGCACCAGCTCCTTAGCCACTCATTGAGCACCTCTTCCTCCTCTGTAATATGGACTTTTTTTTCAAGATGTCACCATTTATTTCCCCACATTCTATATCTCCCATGTACTTCTTCACAGTAAACACTAATGCAAAATACTTGTCTCCCTATCTCGCCCCACACAATGGCTGCCTTGCTGATCTTTGAGGGTCTCTATTTTCTCTCTAGTTAGCCTTTGTTCTTTAGGTATTTATAAAAGCCCTTTGGATTATCCTTAACCCTATTTTCCAAAGCTATCTCATGTCTCCTTTTTGCCTCCTGATTTCCCTCTTAATTATATTCCTACTGCCTTTATACTTAAAGGATTTTTGGATTGGAATAAATGCAAAATAATAAATCTTGATAAAACAAACGAAGGCGGGACTTACACTCATTAAACGTAAGGCGTTGAGTAGTGATATGGAACAAAGAGACCAAGGGCTTCACGTCTTTGAAGTTTGTGTTACATGTAGACAGGGTGGTTAAGAAGGTGTTCAATCAGACTTACCTTCATTGTTCAGACCTTTGAGTATAGGAGTTGGGACGTAATGTTGAGGTTGTACAGGATGTTGGGGAGGCCTCTTCTGGAATTCTAAACCCAGCTCTGGTTGTGCTGTTATAGGAAGGATATCATTAAATCGGAGCAGGTTCAGAAGAGATTTACTGGAATGTTAATGGGAATGGAGGGATTGTGTTATCAGGAGAGGCTGGGACTGTTTTCACTGGAGTGTAGGAGGTTGAGGGGTGACCTTATTACAAGGTTTATGAAGTCGTGAAGAGTGTAGATAAAGGTGAATGGCCGGGAGAGAGGGGAATTCAAAATTCGGGTGCATTCATTTTGAGAAGAGATGAGAAAGATTTGAGAAAAGACATTAGGGTTTTTTTTTAAAAAAAATTACACGTGTGGAATGAACTTCCAGAGGAATACAATTACAATATTTAAAATACATTCAGAGAGATAAGTACGTAAATAGGAAATATTTGGATGGATGTGGACCAAGCGGAGGCAGGTACAATTAGTTCAGTTTGGAATTATGGTCGGCATGGACTGGTTGGACCACAGGGCCCGTTTCCTTGCTGTATAACATTAGGACTCTAATTCTCACTATCTCCAAATTCCTCCATCCTCACAACTCTCCTGATCACTGTCACCTCATCCAGCCTCACAACTCTTCGTTATTTATATAATTCCTCTCCAGCCACAGAAAGCTCCCTGTCTCTAATCTCCTCCAGTTTCTCAAATCTCTGCTACATGTGCCTTTCTTTAAATCCAGCCTTAAGGATACCCTCATTCACTCCGATTGGTTGGAAGACAAACTGGTACTGCCTGGTCCTCCAGTCCCACCCTCTGCCTCCTATTGGCCTACACTGACATCAGGCCCATTGTGAGGTGAGTGGTGGTATCCTCCCTCTCTACCCTGGGATGAGCTCCATCATTCACAGTGAATGGGGCAGTATCACAGAGCACAGGGGCTGGGGGCTATTCAGCCCATTGGGGCTATACTCTTTCCCTCTGGAGATGCTGCAAATCTGTCCCAACTCCCCTCCCATTTACCCATAGCCCCCCAAATCTTTGCTTAAAAAGTAAAATTCCGAATCTGTTTATGAATAACTGCTGAATCTGTGTCCAGCTGCTATTCAGACTGTTCCGGATGCTCAGAATTTACTGAATAAAATAATGTTCACATATTCACCCTGCATAGTTGCCAATTACTTGAAAATAGTTACCAAAATTGTGACGTTGTTAACAATTCCTCTCTCTCTCTCTGCAAATTAAATACCTTGGAAACAAATCTGCACCTGGTCAAAATCATTGCTTAACCTTCTCGGCTCCAAGGACAATTATCTGTGCTTCTGCTAGCTCTCCACAAAAGATGAACACATCTTATTTTCATTTATTAGTGTCAGAGACGTACAGCACAGAAACAGACCTTTGTTCCAATTGGACCATGCCAACGAGGAATCCTAAACTAATGGAGTCCCGTTTGCCAGCTATTGGTCCGTATCATTCGAAACCCTTCCTATTCATGTAACCAATCGGATGCCTTTCAAATGTTGTAATTCTATCAGCCTCCACTACTTCATCTGGCAGCTCATTCCACACAGCTCAGCTTGAACACGTAGCCCCTTAGATCCCTTTTAAATTTTTGCCCTCTCAACCTTAAGCCCATGTGCTCTTGTTTTGGACCTGGGGGGAAAAGACTCCAGCTGTTCACCATATCCATGCCCCTCGTGATTTTATAAATCCCTAAAATCAACTCTTAGCCTTTGACTCTCCAGGGAAATTAACCCCAGCCGATTCAGCCTCTCCCTTTAGCTCAAATCCTCCCACCCTGGAAAATCGTAAATCTTGTCTGAACTCTTTCAAGATTCACAACATCCTTCCCAGAACAGGGAATTTTGAACTTAAAACAGAATTCCTGAATGGCTTAATCAATGTCCTGTCCAGCCACAATATGATGTCCCAGCTTCTGTATTCAAATAATTGACCAATAAGTATACCAAACGCCACCTTCACTAGCCTTCCTACCTGCAACACCACTTTCACGGAACAATGAAACTGCACACCATGGTTTCTTTGTTCAACAACACTCCCAAGGACCTTACCATTAAGTGTATAAGTCCTGCCCTGATTTGCCTTTCCAAAATCCAACAGCTCACATTTATCTAAATTGAACTCCATCTGCCATTCCTTGCTCCAATGGCCCATCTGATCAAGATCCTGTCGTATTCTGAACTAACCTTCTTCATAGCCTACTACACCTCCAATTTTGCTGTCATCTGTAAACATACTGACCATACCTCATATATTCACATCCAAGTCATTTATTGAAGGGCCCAATATCCATTCCTGCAGCACATTGCTGCTCACAGGCCTCCAGTCCACAAAGCAACCCTCCATCACCACCCTCTGCCGCCTACCTTCAGGCCAGTTTTGTATCCAAATGTCGGGTTCTCCCAACATTCAATGTTATCTAACCTTGCTAACCAGTCTGCTTTGTGAACATCGTTCAGTGTCCATATAGGCAACGTCCACAGTCTGCCTTCAAAAAAACTCAATCAAGTTAGAGAGACAGAATTTTCCACACACAAAGCCATGTTGACTATCACTAATCAATCCTCGTCTTTCCAAATACATGTAAATCCTATCCCTCAGAATCCCTTCCAACAACTTGCCTGCCATTGACGTTAGGGTGACTGTCCTCTTGCTCCCTGGCCTTTCCTTACCACTTTTTAAATAATGACACATGTCTTCCAGCACCTCATCTGTCACAAACGATGGTATAAATATCTCAGGGAGGGGCACTGCCATCACTTTCCTAGCTTTCCACAAATTTCTGGGATACACCTTGCTAAGATTTAAGACATGCAGTACCACCTCCTCTGTAATATGGACACTTTTCAAGTTATCACTATTATTTCTCCAAACTCTGTAGAACAGAATAGCATAGTATCTCTCCCACTTCCTGTTGTTCCATAGATGACCTTCTCGGTCTTTAAGGTGTCCTATAATCTGTCTGGTTATTCTTTTATCCTTGATGTATTTGTAGAATCTCTTTGGATTCTCCTTAAACCATTTCCGAGAGATATGTCATGTCCCCTTTTTACTCTCCTGATTACCCTCGAGCATATTCCTGTAAAAACGTGATCCTGTACTCTCGATTCCTCTGCTTCCGCCATATCTGCTCCCAGGAGAAGCAATTCCACTCCAGGACATCCCAGAAAGGTTTCCTATTTCAAGGACCACATCTCCCATCCACGTGATCAACAATGCCCTTCAATGCAGATCCTCCACTTCCTGCACCTTCGCCTTTACACCACCCCTCCAACCACAAGAAGAATATAATCCACCGGTCCTCACTTGCCACCCCACTTATCACCAGATACAGCGCATTAACCTCTGCCATTTCTGCTACCTACAGTCATACCCTACCACCAGGAATATATTTCCCTCCCCAGCCCTTTCTATGTTCTGCAGAGACCATGGGAATTTTGGTGCCGATGTGCTGTCCTACGGATACCTCACTCACTCATCCTGCCAAATGGCCTAGTGATATTTTCGCTAAACGGATAATCCAGATACCCAGATAATGTTCTGGAGCCCTGGGTGGGAATCCTGCCAGGGCAGGTGGTGGAATGTGAATTCGATAAAAATTTGGAATTAGGAATCTGTGAATGACTATGAATCCATTGTCGATTGTTGCGAAAAAAAACCCCCCATCAGATTCACTAATATCATTCAGGGAAGGAATCTGCCATCATTACCAGGTCTGGACTACATGTGACTCCAGACCCACAGCAATGTGACTGCCCTTTGGGCCCAGCCAGTGACACCCTCATCCTGTGAATGAATAAAAAAGGTCAAGTCTTGTATACAACCATACTATTCTTACAGATAAGTGATGTCTTCGTAAATTTGCTTCTTAATTCCCTGCTGACTATTGGGAATGGGGCGAGGAGGGGTCAATAGTACAATCCCAATAAGGAGATCATCCCTTTCTTATTTCTCAGTTCTGCCTGGATGTACTCCCAGGAATACCCTCTTGAAGCCCAGCTGTGATGTCATCCCTAATCAAAAATACCTCTTCCCCTGCTCTGTTGCCCCCTTTCTATCCTTGCTATAGCATCTATACACTGGAACATTAAGCTGCTGGTCCTATCCATCCCTGAGTCATGCCTCTATAATTGGCATAATATCCCAGTGCCATGTTCAAAACTATGCCCTGAGCTCATCTGCCTGACCTATCGGGCCTCCTGCACTGAAATAAGTGCAGTGTAACTGCTCAGTCCTACCTCGTTCTCTGCCATGCCTTTGCCTGCCTTGACTGTTTGACGTCTGAACTGTACCAGCGTCAGACTGAGCTCTTCCCTCACTTTCTCTCTGGGTTTACCCACATTCCTTCACTGGTTTAATGCCTCCTGAATAGCACTAGCAACTGTTCCCTTCCAGTGCCAGTACAATCCATCCTTCTGATGGAGGTCAATTCTACCCCACAAGAGATTCGAATGATCCAACAATGTGAACTCTTCTATTCCGATGTTATTGATACCAATAAACAACAGCCTCCCCTCAAAATGGTTATTTTCCCCTTTAGGAATATTCTGCTCCCTCTCTGAGACATCCTTATACAAAAATTACACATTAGAATAATAAACCTTACACTCATCAGGTCATCATAAAAGGATTACATGACACATTGAAGGTTTGGGGAGACCTTTTGAGAGAATGCGATGATTCAAAGGAGAATTTTTAAGCAGCAAATGGGATTGATCTGGAACACAATACTCACATACACAATGTGAATATCCAGGTCCTGATATACTGAGTAATGCAATTAGAGTTTGGCAGACATATACTGAGATTTCTATCTGAATGTCCACCTATAATAAATATCCTGTAATTCAAGTTTATAAAATCTGTCACTCTCAGTTCAAGTTAGAAACTCACATCATCCCCTCCTCGTGGCCCAGGATTACTGTACATATTACCCTTGAGGACAACAGCAGTCAACTCAGAGGGAAATCTGTGGGTTTCTAGGAGATTCCAACTGGAGATCTCATGTGACTGAACACAGCAGTTCTTTGACACATTGGAGAAAATGATCCAAGGGTCAGTGAGTTATGGGGAACAAGAATGACTTTCTTTTCTATCATTCCGTGCTGCCGCTCTGCCTCATCAATAAGACATGGGTGTGAAAGGCTAATGCCTAACGATGGGCAAGTTGTCTCCATCCTGACCAATGGGTAGGAAGATCCTCTCAATCACTCCAAAGCGTATCCCTAAAAAGATAGCAACTCTGCCTGCTTCCCACTGCCCAGTGCTCCCAATAAATGCTTGGAAGAATGAGAAGGGGGGATATCTCCGAGAAAAGGCATAACTGTAAAGGTCTAAGAGGATTATGAAAAGAGAGAGATGCACAGGAGAAGGGGGCAACAAGTTGCCAGATTGGGTGTAACTTGGGAAAATGGGAAGTTACTCATTTTGGAGGAGATAATAAAGAACAAAGTACTATTTAAATGGTGGAAACTGTAGAAAGCTGCACCACAAAGGGACCAGGGGTAATTGTTCAGGAAACACAGAAAGCTACCACACAGTTACACCAGGAAATCAGGAAGGGGAATCGAATGTTTTGTTTCAAAAGTTTTCAGTATTAGAGTTTGGAGTCTCTACCTGAGAGTAACGTGTGGCAGTGCTGGTGAGACCACCATATCTGCAGTAATGAGAGCAGTTTTGGTCCCTTTAGATAAGGAAATGTGTCACTTTATTGGAGGCATTTCAGGGAAGATTCAATGAGATGATCCCTGGTTTGGAGGGATTATCTTTTAAATAAAGGCTGAGAAGGTTGGGACTCTACTCACTGGATTTTGGAGAAAGAGAGGTGATCTCATTGAGACAGATGGGATTCTTAAGGGGTTTGACAGGACAAATACTGAGAGGATGTGTCTGAGGGTAAATACTGAGAGGGGGGTCTGAAACGAGATTCTGAGTCACGGAATCAAGGGTTCTGTTTTGGATTCAAGTTTAAGACAACAGAGACGCGGGTAAGGGGTTTCAGTAGCAATAGAGCTGGGGTGAGGTGGAGAAAAGCAACGTTTAAGAGATTGGATTTCCTGGTGTTGTGATTGTGTGGATGTCTGATCAGAAGGTCACCTTGGGGTCAGATATAACAGCAATATTGTGAAGAGTGTCGTTCTGCCTCAGAGAGTTCCCAGTGGGAGGGAGGGGCTAAGCAGAAAGGTAAAGGTAAGGCAATGGGTTTAACCATGACAATGTTTCATTGGAGGAAACTGCAGCTAATCGAGTAGTGGGAATGTGATAAGCAGTTTGATAACTGAGTAACAGTGCAGTAATGGAGAGGGATGATGGGGAGGGCGAGCTGGGCATCGTCCGTGTACATGTCAAACCTAACACAGTGTTTTTGGATGATATCACCTCCTGGCACTATGTACGTGAGATACAGGAGAGACCAAAGATAGATCGTTGAGGGACACCAAATGCAAGGAATTCAGAAAGGAAAGGGAGAGTGGAGATGGAGCAGGATTTTCCAACAACGGTGAGGTCAAATATTAGTTTTTCACAGAATGGGAGAGAAGGACATAACCAAAAAAGACCAACAGACAGAACAAGGAACAATATCTATGAATTGGCGAGGGGGGGTGATGAGGCGGCAGAGGAGGAAAGAGAGTTGGAAAGTGAGTTTAACGAAATTAGGGTAAAGGGTCAAGGTGAGCTCTGATAAGGCTTGACAAGAGACTGGAGAAAGATGTAGGTTTAGGACAAAAACCAGGAACACGACGTGAGGCAGTTTGGCTCAGTGGGCTAGTGGGAGGGAGAGAAACAGCAGATCGGATTATCTCAGTCTTAGTGATAGAGAAACTCCATGTGCTCCTCACTTGTTGTTGGAGGGGAGGATGGAGGAGACAGGATGATGGACAGTGTTTTACAAAGAAACAAAACCAGGGTTAGTGAAATTTAAAATAAGTGAACAAACCTGATGTATTTAGCTTTTATCCAGAATATTAAAACAAACGACTGAAGTCCTGATTCGAATCCCATCTTGGCAGACGGTGGAATCTGAATTCAAGAAAAAAAAAGAACGTATTAGGAATTTCATGATCTCCATGAAACCATTGTCAATGGCGAAAAAAAATCCTGCCAACCTGATAGCGGCCCAGCCAGCTACTCACTGTATTAATCACTGCAAAGTCTCAACACAGGAATGAAACTGGATGGACCAGTTGGCAACTAACAAGGCACCAGAAATTACAACCACAGAATCAGCCCTCTTGATGGTGCAACGTCCTCCTCACTAACATATGGTTTTTGGGACCAAAATGTGCAGAGCTGTCTCACAGACGGGTCAAGGAACAGCCTGACATAGTCATACACACAAAATCAACCCTTACAGACAATGACCAGACACCACCATCACCATCCCTAGATATCGAGAGTGTGGTGCTGGAAAAGCACAACAGGTCAGGCAGCATCCGAGGAGCAGGAGAATTGACGTTTCAAGACTAAGCCCTTCATCAGCCTGACCTGCTGTGCTTTTCCAGCACCAGACTCTTGACTCTGATCTCCACCATCTGCAGTCTTCACTTTCTCCTGAAATCTCTGGATATGTCCTGTCCCACCGGCAGGACAGACCAGGCAGATGTGGTGGCTCAGTGGTGTACAGACAGGGAGGATTTGCCCTGGGAGTACACAGCATTGGCTCCGGAGACCAGTAGGTCTCATGGCTCCTTCTGATTACCACGTACCGTCCTCCCTTGGCTGATGGATCAGTTCTCCTTCATTTTGAACAACACTTGGAGGAAGCACTGAGGAAGTAAAATGGTGTCAAATGTACTCTGGGTACAGGATTTCAATGTCCATGATCGAGACTTGCTCTGCAACAGAATTACTGACTGAGCTGACCAGGTCCTAAAGGATATAGCTGCCCAACTGAGTCTGCAGCGGGTGGTGAGGGAACCAACAAGAGTGTAAAACATACTTGATCTCATTGTTATGAATTGACCAGCGGCAGATCCATCTGGCCATGACAGTATCGGTACGAGCGAACATCACACATTCCTTTTGGAGACAAAGTCTTGCCTTAAAGTTAAGAAAAACCTCCATTGTATTGAGTGGCACTATCACCGTTCTAAAT
Source organism: Chiloscyllium punctatum (assembly GCF_047496795.1). Taxonomy (NCBI): domain Eukaryota; kingdom Metazoa; phylum Chordata; class Chondrichthyes; order Orectolobiformes; family Hemiscylliidae; genus Chiloscyllium; species Chiloscyllium punctatum. The sequence goes on along the minus strand of NC_092788.1, from coordinate 19,748,206 downwards.
GGGACAGACTTCGAAGAGATGTAGGATCTCAAACTGGGTATCTCTGAGGCACTATGGGACATCAACAGCAGCAGAACTGTACTCCAGCACAATCTGTAATCTCATGGGTTTGTACATCCCGCTCTCACCCATCACAATGGACAGGAAAGGAGGGCATGCCATGAGCAGCACCAGGCAGACTTAAAAACGAAGTGCCAACCTGGTGAAGCTATAAAACAGAACTACCTGCATATCAAACAGCATCAGCAGCAAGCAACAGAGCTAAGTGATCCTACATCCAATGGAACAGATTGGAGCTCTGCAGTTCTGCCACACCCAGTAGTGAACGGTGATGGACAATTAGACAACTCACTGGAGGAAGCATCACAGAAATCCCCAACCTTACTGATGGAGGAGCATCACACACCATGCACCAGATAAGACAACAGCATTTGCAGCAATCTGCAGCCAGAAGTGCAAAGTGGGATGACCCATCTCAGCCTTCTCCAGTGGTTTCCAACATCACAGATGTGAGTTTGGAGCCAGTTCGATTCAGTTTGAATAATATCAAGAAATGGTTAAGTAGTGCAAAGGCTACATGCCCTGCAAATATTCTGGCAATAATACTGATATCTTGTGCTCCAGAACTTTCCACCCACCAAGCCAAGGACCGCTCCAGTACTGGCATCTACCGACAATGTGGAACATTGCCCAGGGATGTTCAACACAAAAACACAGGGCAATCCAACCCAGCCAATTTCCATCTATCAGTCCACACTCGACCAGCAGTAAAGTGATGGAAGATGTCATTGACAGGGCTACCAAGCAGTAGCTGCTCAGCAACAGCCAGCTGAGTGACACTCATTTTAGGCACCACCAGGGCCACTCAGCTCCCGATTGTGTTACTGCCCTGATTCACAACCTGACAACCAGGTGAATCACAGAGGTGAGGTGAGGTGAGGTGAGTGTGACAACTCAGTCCCACTCCAAGACCACTAATTCTAGCTGATTCCACCCTCATCTCAGCTCATGTACTGAAACTCTCATCCGTTGTGTGTTATCTCCAGACTTCATTTTCCAAACACACTCAGGGTCAGCTTCCCACATTCAACCTCCCTGTAATCTCAAGAAAGTCGAAATCTCTGCTTGTTGATTCATCAAAAGGCTCCTAATTAGAATCAACAGCATACAGCCATAGAGATGTACAGCAAGGAAACAGACCCTTCGGTCCAACCTGTCCATGCCGACCAGATACACCAACCCAATGTAGTCTTACCTGCCAGCACCTGGCCAATATCCTTCAATTTAAAATTTTCACACTTGATTTAATTCCTGGCTGTGATAATCCCTAGCTCCCGGCACCACACACACTTTGAGACCTCGACAACCCATTTTCTTCGAGACTCCCAACCATTTGTTAATTCATTAGTTCACCTGTGTGGCTGTTTCTACACTTGCTGAAGCAGCATGGTCTGAAATTCGCAGCCAAAACCTCACAGGTTTGCTTTCCATCTTTAAGACATCCCTCAAAACCTGCTTTTTGGTAACGCTTTTGGTCACCTGACCTAATATCTCCATCTCTGGCCTTATGGCTAAAGTTCTCAATAGTATTTTTGTGAAATTATAAGCATGATAATAGAAATACAAACAGTTGTTGATTTGGACATTATTTTCAAATCATCATCACTGTTGCTGAATGAATACTCTGTAATGTCTCTTATCCAACCACATTGTAGGAGCACCTTCACCACACAAACTGCTGCTGTACAAGGAAGTCAAACATCACCCTCTCCACAGGCAACAGGACTTTGACATTAATCACTGGTATCTGTGGAAGGAGAAACACAGTTAATGATTCAGGGAGTACAAAACGGATTACAGGGAATGAAAATGGTGCAGAATTTGATAGTTCGAAATGGAAGGAAAATACACTTGCTTGTTGGAAAAAAGAATTCTTGACTCAAAAATATTCAAGAAAAAAGTAATCTGATAATAGAGCAGTACATGGTCAGGGGCTGGACCGCAGAGAAAAACCCTTTGTCTATAAATTACTTTCGAGACTGACGAGGCTATATATTGACAAAGTGGTCATGAGGGAGCCCAGAGGTGAATCACAGCAGTATTGGATGCGATGATCCCAATGACTCTGCCCCCTACAAAGATGGCGGCTCCGCACGTGTCCAGTGAGTCATTGTCCCGAATAAAGATGGCGGCGCTCACTCAGACCTGTAGCCGCGCTGAGGCAATTCCCCATTTACTGCAAACACGGGACTGAGGCGTTCAAATTTATGTTTTCCGACGTGCACAATTTGTAAAACGTCTCCGCTCATAGCAACACAGTTTTTCTCCCGTTTCCCTGTTTATTTCTTTCCTTACCGTGTCCTTTCTCTCCATAACTTCCCGAATATTCATTACAGCGACTCTGCACCGCGCGCGAGGGTGATCACATGGTTTAGTTTAGCTCCGCCCTTCATTAACTTTGATTGAATGGAGGACCAACCTCCCCTAGGTCCTCCAGCCCCGCCCACCGTCCTTTCATTGGTCCGGTGTAGACATCAATCACCCGAGGGCCCTTTGTTAGATAGAGCATGCGCAGTGTATCCTACTTTTGCTGATGTGTTGGGTAAAGTGATGGGAGAGTTTACTGAGGGTAGGAATTCCTTTAGTGTGAGCTCTGCAGTAGATTTCCTTTATTCATGGAGGGACTTACCTTCCTACTCATGACTGTATAGCTGTGATTGATGAGTCAATGCCATCTGAATCAGTACATAAACACCCCATTTTCACAACATCTGAGACCTTTAGCACATTGTATCGCACTCTTCTGTGGAGACATGAAAAACCTGAAACGGAGCCTCAAGGAATCGGAGCAGGAGTAGGCAATTTATCTCTTTCAGCTTGTTGCCCCATTCTATCAGATCATGGCTAGGCCAACCCAGGCATCAACACCTCTTTTATGCTTGATCCGCATAGCCCTCAACTGCTCAATATTTCAAAAATCTATCTGCCCTCTTTTAAAATAATTTGAGATAGAATCATAGATTCCCTACTGTGTGGAAACAGGCCCTTCAGCCCAACAAGCCAGAACAACCCTCCGAAGAGTAACCCAACCATTCCCCTCCCACATTTAACTTTCACAAAAGTTCGGGCGAGAAAATTCTAGCCATTCAGTGAGAGAAAAAAACACTTACTTTTTCTAAAATCAATGATCCCTTCTGTGAAGTCCCCTGGTTTGAGACTTTACTGGTGCTAGAAGATCTAGTCAACATCCAGCCTGTCAAACTCCTCAGAATCTTGCTTCCATAAGATCACACCTGCTTATCTATTCTTGGTAGGTCAACCCTTTCATCGTCGAAGTAGCTAAGTGAATCTTTTTTGAATAGTCTCTGATGTTGGTTTATCCTTTATTAAATATGGGAGCTAACATTGTATACAGCACTGCAATTGAGGACTCAGCAACAACCAGTGTGGTTAACCAATCCTCAATCCATTCTAATACATTACCCTGATACCATGAGCTCCTAAATTGTGCAATTAACTTTTATGTAACACCTTATCATTTGCATTTTACAAATCCAAATACAGAACATCATTGGATTGCCCTTTATCAGCCCTGCTTGTTATCTCCTCAATGAATTGTCATAAGTTTGTCAAATATAGTTTCTCTTTCACAAAACCCAGTCTACCATGTTTATTGATAAGCTTTTCGAATTGTCCTGCAATTTCTTAATTTAATATTCGACTCTGTAGATTCTTTCAGTAGATTTGCTAAGCATGATTCCCCTCTCTTAAATCCATGTGGACTCTGTCCAATCCTGTCACTGTTCAGTAAGAAACTTGACTGTACTCCAATATAGTTAGTAAATGGATCTGTATTTATTTTTTAAAAATGATTACTTATAAATGCTGGACCCATGCAATATCAATGAATTAGTGACTCTGAATTTGGGTTATAATTTTTTTTTTGTTAATTCCTTTTCGTACTGTGTTATGCAGACAGCACCAAATGAGCACTCTTAATTGAGTAACTTTGAAAATAATATATTTTAAAAATGACATCCCAAAATGCTGCCTCATTATTGTGCAAGGAGGATTTTGCATTCAATAGTTTGCAGATAAAATTGAACAGATTTTTGCTGCAATTTGACCAGACTGCAGGTTACACTAAAGTGGCAACTCTGTTGTCAAATTCTTACTTGATGCTGCCCAAGGCGATACTGATGGGACTTCACTTTGCCATTCTGGGTCACCAGCTTTATTTCCAAGTTTAATCGTAAAATCATTCTAGAGCTTGTAATTTTAGACAACTTCTCTTTCATGTACATATGTAAATATCATATTGAAATGTTGCACTAAATGGTACCAAATCTGAAATTAGTCTCTAATCTGATAGGAACATGGTCTGACCCTTCTACATATGTATTGGCATAAGTCTATGCCAGTTATTTTTCTGAAGCCTGTGATGCCTGATGAAGGGCTTATGCCTGAAACATCAACTCTCCTGCTTCTCGGATGCTGCTTGACTTGCTGTGCTTTTCTAGCATGACACTTTTCGACTCTGATGTCCAGCTTCTTTGGTCGTCACTTTCTCCTTTGAGTAGATTAAACCAAGAATAATTTTTGTTGATCAAAGTGCGATAGGAACCAATTCATGAAATTCAGATATCTCACATTTACCTGAACTATGTGAAGGCTAAGACATTACTAAATTATTGTCAGTAATTGAAACTGTGCTGACAAACTTGTGCAGTATCAGTGCCTTACCTTTAGAGTGTTCCCAGATATCGCACAGCTGCAGTATTTTATTTTGCACTCAGCTGTATGTTGTCCTCACTTGTTTCTTTGTGAAAGATTACAAAATTAACTTGGATGAACGAACTTATGATTTCTTTAACCAATGTTGGGAGAAAAGAAAATGTCAGTATTTCAAGTGCTGATAAAGGAAAACAAACTGATAATCAGTAGAAAGGGTTTAAGATGGATATGGAACAAATGCTGGCAAATGGGACTAGATTAATTTTGGATATCTGGTCAGCATGGGCAAGTTGGACTGAAGGGTTTGATTTCGTGTTGTACAATTGTGACTTCATTCTCTCAATTATTCAAGAAGTTGAATAGTTCGAGGAGGAAAAGGAGAATTTATGCAGAGAATGCACTTGCAATGATGATTGAGGTATATCAAACTCACATTATTTCATGACCTTTTCCTCTAGGTTCTTCAATGAACAAACTTGTTTTGTTATCTGAATAACTATGTATCATGTGATTTGTTTCGCACCAAATATTTCATTAGGATCTAGTGAACTATTAAGAAGTGTTCATGTTTAAAATTTAGACAGCATGATTGTTAAGCAAGAACAGGATTTACTCCCACTGAATCATTGCTCTATAAAAGGTAACAAGCTTTTTATCTGTTCTGGGCACTGAATATATGGAAGACAATTCTGAATGAAAGAATCCTCGTTGGTAATGTTCTCACAATGTGGAGTAATTGCTTCTGGTCGCTCTTCAGGCTATAGAGGCTAGGAAAGAAATGAGTTGGCCAAAGTTAGCAACATCATTTGGATGGACTCTGCTCATTGGGGAAACTTGCAGGATCTGTAGAAGAAACACGTGTTTCAGAGTGTATGCAATAAACCTGAACATAGTTATTTTTTCACAGAGCTTGTGACCCGACTGGAGCAGCAATGAAGCTCGTATAGTTTTTTTTTAAATTTCCGAGCTTTCCAAATTATTGTTGGTAAATGCAGGTGACTTTATCAAAGCATATTTCACACGCCCCAGCTAGGAATTTGGTCCCAATTCTGTCAGTCCATCCATTCCTCTGGATAAGAGGTATTTTAAATGTGAGCACTCCATTTAACTATTTGAATTGAATACTTCAGTGGTTACATCCTCTTAGATTCTTAATTTCAAATTACTCAAATGTTATTTTTTGTCCCTCCTGAATTTGCCAAGCACTGGGCAGTTCTGGAATATTCCAAATATTTACAATAGATGCATTCACACTATTGAAGGCAACCTGGCAGATTTGAATACCATTCAGGTAGTCAACAACAATACATAAGTAACTTTATGAATTGCTTACTGTACGCCAACAACGCAAGCCAAGTATTAGTGAAACCACAGATTGTCTCCCATGGATTCCCAAATCTAAACAGTGCATTCCAAATATGCTCACTATCACCATCTGGGAGCAGTCTCCCAAAGTGCTCCCAGAATTTAGAAAGCACATACACTGCCCTCCAAAGCTAAATCTGCTGTCACAGGCTTCACTCTTATTGCATACAATGACATTTATTGTCCAGTTCTTTAACGTGAGAAATGATTTTACTAACAATTTATAAAATACTTTAAATCCTGAAGAAATGTGATGTCAGCCCTTTGTAGAAGTGAATGGAAAGTGTAATGTTTGCTTGACCTTTGGCTCTATGTATCAGACTGAACAGAACCTTTAACAAAATGTGGGATGTTTCCCACACACTTTGTTTTAAAAAGCAAAAATTATGCTCTGAGATTTAAATGTTCAGTTTTAATAAAAGTTCTTCCAAAAATTGAGAGTTTGACTTCAGCTCCTTTAAAGAGACATGCTCTCGGCCTTCAATTTTGTGACATGTGATCATTCTTTGGTAAAGATGGCTGTGTGTAACACTGCAGGATGTTGTACTGAAGTGCCTAATTGGGTGGAGGAGCTTTATTACTGGGGTAACTTGGCTAATTTTGAGATGGAATGTCACAGAGTTAAATCTTGTTTTTTAAATTGAGGCGTGCGTCTGTAACTCAAGTGTGGACACCACGCTCATGTTTACAATGAACCTTTCACTTTTGCAGATTAGTATTTTCCGATCTGTTTTGTAAATAAAGTTCACTATAGAAAGCACAGAGTTTGAGAACCGCAGGTCCAGCAGCATCTCTGAGGGGAAAAGAAACATTGTAAGTTCAAAGTCTCATGACCTTTTGTCCGTTCAGACAAAGAGTCAGTGAACTTGAAATGTAACATGTTTTTCTCTTCACTGATGCCCTCAGAACTGCTGCGTTTCTCCAGCACTTGGTTTCTGGGGTTCAGATCTCCAGCATCTGCAGTGTATTGTTTTGTTATAGATCCTATGATTTGACTTGGGGAGTGAGAGGCAGCAACTGTGATCAATGAGGATAAAACTCCCCAACTATGGAAAAAAACAGTTCTTTATACTTTGCAAAACACAACTGTAAATAAGAAATGCAGTTAAGCTAAATGCAAGAAGGCATACCACCTGCCTTGTCTCAAACTTGCTACTCATCTCTGAGAACGAATCTGTCAGAATTGTGTTTGCTCACTTCCTTTGAGATCACAGTTTTGAGTCACAGTTGCAGTTCCTGGGCCGGGCTTAGTTACCACATTGCAGTGGGGTGTGGAGCTTTGTGTCAGCCTGAAGTTTTTATTAAGAGCATCATTGCAGGTTGAAGTTGACGGTTTTGACTAATATTGCGTCATCAAACTTGGAGGAAATCCTTCTGAATGTATTGATTAACTGGACTGAGCCTGTTTACATGCAGTCCTGTTAGTAGTGCTGTCATATTCTAAGTTAAGAATCACACAACACCAGGTTATAGTCCAACAGATTTAATTGGAAGCACACTTGCTATCGGAGCGCCACTCTTTCATCAGGTGATTGTGGAGGGCACAATTCTAAGGCAGAATTTATAGCAAAAAAAATTTATAGTGTGATGTAACTGAAATTCTCCATTGAAAAATACCTTGATTGTCTGTTGAGTCTTTCATCTGTTCGAATACCATGATCGTTTCACTTCTTTCATGTGTAAATCACAAAACCGTTTTTTAAAAGTTGCATATGGGCGGCACGGTGGCACAGTGGTTAGCACTGCTGCCTCACAGCGCCGGAGACCCGGGTTCAATTCCCGCCTCAGGCGACTGACTGTGTGGAGTTTGCACGTTCTCCCCGTGTCTGCGTGGGTTTCCTCCGGGTGCTCCGGTTTCCTCCCACAGTCCAAAGATGTGCAGGTCAGGTGAATTGGCCATGCTAAATTGCCCGTAGTGTTAGGTAAGGGGTAGATGTAGATGTAGATGTAGGGGTATGGGTGGGTTACGCTTCGGCGGGGCGGTGTGGACTTGTTGGGCCGAAGGGCCTGTTTCCACACTGTAAGTAATCTAAGTAATCTAATCTAATCTAATTCCAGACAGGGGCCACCAAATCACTCATTGTATTAATCACTGCACAGTCTAACAAAGGAATGAAACATTACATCTACCAAAAACATTACATCTACCAAAAACATTACATCTACCAATGCACTGGAAAATACAACAACACAATCAGCCCTCTTGACCCTGCAACTTCTATCTCACTGTGGGCCAACAGCAGCAGCAGAACTGTACTCCAGCCCAATCTGAAATCTCATGGCCTGGTATGTCCCCCACTCAACCATTAACATCAAGTCAGGGGATCAACCCTAGTTCAATGGAGAGTTCCGCAGGGCATGCCAGGAGCAATACCAGGCATACCTAAAAATGTGGTGCCAACCTGGTGAAGCTACCCAACCTACATGCCAAACAGTGCAAGCAATACCAAATAGAACTATGTGATCCAACAACCAATTGTTCAGATCTGAGCTCTGCAGTTCTGCCACACCCAGTCAGGAATGGTGATGGACAATTAAACAACTCACTGCAGGAAGCATCACAGATATCCCCACCCTTACTGATGGAGCAGTCTCACACATCCATGCAACAGACAAGACAACAGCATTTGCAGCAATCTTCAGCCAGCAGTGTCAAGTGGATGAGCCTTCTACATTGGTCCCTGACATCACAGACGTGAATCAACTTGGTTGAAAACTTATTTCAAATCAGATCAAGAAATGGAGAAGCAGTATAAAGGCTGTCGGCCCTGCCAGCATTGTGGCAATAATACTGATGGCTGTGCTGCAGAAATTGCTGCCCACCAAGACAAGTCCAGCACTGGCACCTACTGACATTGTGGAATATTTCCCAGGGATGTTCAACACAAAAATGCAGGACAGAGCCAACCCAGCCAATTTCCCTCCATCAGTCGACATTCGCTTAGCAGTGAAGTGATGGAAGGTGTCATCAACAGTGCTGTCAAGCAGCTGCTCAGCAATAACCTTCTGTGACACCCAGTTTGGGTTCTGCCAGGGCCACTCAGATCCTGGTCTTGTTACAGACTTGATTCACAAACTGACAAACAGCTGAATTCCAGACCACTGTTTCGACTTCAGTGATATCACCTGACCTCACCACAGTCTCAGCTCATTTACTGAAACACTGATTCATTCATTTTGTTAACTCTAGATTTCATTACCTAAACCCACTCCTTGCCAGTATCCCACAATCACCTCCCTATAATCTCCAGAATATTGAAAACTCTACCGCCCAAGTACTCACTTGTACCAGAACTTGCTGATCCATCAAAAGGCTCCCATTTATAAGCAACAGCAGTCTACTTTCACACCCTTGGTTTAATTCCTGGCTGTAATCATTCCTATCTTCCTGCACCACACACCCTTTCAAATCTCAATAACTCATTTTAGTTCAGACTCCCAATGACGTGTTTATTTTTGAGTTCAGCTGTGAGACTGTATAGATTCTATAGATTCCAAGGCAACACCGTCTGGAATTCCCACCCTAACCCTCTAAGATCTGCTTTCTTTCTTTAAGTCGTTCCTGAAAAAATGTTTATTTCGCAAAAGTTTTGGTCACCGGACATAATATTCTCCATCTGTGGCCTTATGTCAAAAATTCAATATTTTTGTGAAATTAAAACGTGTTGATTTGTACAGATATCTTTAACTCTGCACTATCTCTGAGTAAATAATCTGTAATGTGTCCTACCCAACCACGTTGTGGGAGCACCTTCACCATACCAACTGCAGCAGTACAAGGAAGTCAAACATCACCTTCTCAACAGGAAACAGAGCTTTGGCCTTGATCACTGGTATCTGTGGAAGGAGAAATACACATCATGTTTCAGGGAGCGCAATATGATTTACAGGGAATGAAAATGGTGCAGAATTTGACTGTCAGAAATGGAAGGAAAATCCACTCATTTATTGGAAATAAGAACTCTTGACTGTCAAAGATATTGTGGAAAAAATAACCTGATAATGGAGCATATGGTCAGGAGCCAGGCAGCAGGGGACAATCCATTTACAAAGAGGTCTGTGATCGTAACAGTAAAATACTACACAGAACAAAAATACACACGAGAGACTGAGGAAGCTAGATAACAAACAAATGGACATCAAGGAGCCCAGAGATGAATCAGAGCAATGTTCACTTTTATGATCCCACAGTCAGAGGTGTCTAGCACAGAAACAGACTCTTCGGTCCAACCTATCCATGCCAACCAGATATTCTAACCTAATCTATTCTCATTTGCCAGCACTTGGCCAACATCCCTGTGAAACCTTCCTATTCAAATGCCTTTGAAATGTGACAATTTTAGTTGTCCTTCAGGCTCCTTTTGAATTCCCCCCTCACCTCACCCTAAACCTATATCCTCTAGTTCTGGGCTCCACCAACCCTTGTCTATTTATGCTATCCATGTCCCTCACGACTTTATAAACCTCTATAACATCACACCTCAGCCTATGACACTCCAGGGAAAATGACCCCAGTCTATTATGCCTCTCCTTGCAGCTCAAATCCTCCAACCCTGGTAACATCCTTGAAAATCAATTCTCAAACCTTTCAAGTTTCGGTGCCTCCTTCTGAAAGGAGGGAGACCAGAACTGCACAAAATATTCCAAAAGTGACCTAACCAATGTCCTGTCCATCTCCTCTACTCAATGCTCTGACCAATAAAGGGAAACATACCAAATGCCTTCTTCACTGTCCTATCTACCTGCGACGCTTTCAAGGAACTATGAACCTGCATTCCAAGGTCTCTTTGTTCAGCAAGATTCTCCAAGATCTTACAATTTAGTGTGTGAGTCCTGCTCTGATTTGCTTTTCTAAAATGCAGCACCTCACATTTATCTAAATTAAACCCTATCTGCCACTCCCCAGCCCATTGATCCATCCGATCAATATCCCATTGTACCCTGAGACAACCTTTATCACTGTCCACAATACCAATAATTTTGGTTTCACCTGCAAACTTACTAACTGTACCACCTCTATTCACATCCAAATCATTTAAATGAATGACAAAACAAATCGAGAAAAAAAAAAATCCATTTCTCTGGGTGTGAATATGCTCTGTGTAAATCCTGCCCTATGACTGTCTACCAGAGAAGGCTGCACATGCCTCCCACTGAACTTTGCCCCCTACAAAGCTGGCGGCTGCACGTGCCCAGTGAATTGTTGCCCCGAATAAAGATGGTGTTGCTTACTCTAGTCAATCGCGAGAGGAGGCATTTTCCCGTGTACTACAAAAACGGGACTCTAAGTTTCAAATTTGTATTTTCCGATGTGCACCAAATGACTATGAACCCTCTCAACCCATACCAACACCATTTCCCTCCCGCTTGCTGCTGTTTATTTCTATCTTTACCAACAGCTCTCTGTCCACACATCCCGAACCGACCGCGAGGATGATCACGTGGTATAGTCTACTCCCGCCCCTCATTCATCCTGATTGATCGGAGGACCAACTGCCTCGCCAGGTCCTCCAGCGCCGTCCCTGCCTTTCCATTGGTCCGCCTCTGACATCAATCACCCGGGACCCATTGTTGGCTGGAGCACACGGATTGCGTCGTGGCTTTTGTTGCTGTTCATGAGTTACAAGAGTTAAAAATGACACAACAGCATCTCAAAACCACCTGATGAAGCAGAAAAACTAGTGCTTCCAAATAACCGTGTTGACCAATAATCTGGTGTTCTGTGAATTTTACTTTTGTCCATCCCAATCCAACACCAACACCTCCAAGTCACGAATGAGGGAGGGATGTATAACAGAAGAACTAGGAACAGTAGAAGGCCATCCTGCCCTTCGAGCCTGCTCTTCGAGCCTGCTCTGCCATTCAATAAGATCACGGCTGATCATTTCGTGGACACAGAACCATTTACCCACGTTCTCACCGTGTCCATTAATTAATTAAGTTTCAATAAATCTAACCTAGCTTTAAAAACATTTACTGAACTAGCACCAACTACTTCCCTGGGCAATGAATTCCATCGAGGTCAAGAAGTTCCTGCTCAATTCAGTCTTAAATTTGCTGCCTCTAATCTTGCGGTGATGCTGTCTTGTCCTTGCTTCACCTGCCAGTGGAAACATCTCTCTATTTCTATTTTATCCATTCCATTCATTATTTTATATCTTTTATATCTTTCCATTCTTCTGAATTCCAATCAATATAATCCCAATCTACTCAGTCTCTCTTAAGCCAAACCCCTCAACTCCGGGATCAACCTCGTTAACCTCCTCTGCACCCCCTCTCGTGCCAGTACATCCTTTCTCAAGTAAGAAGACAAAAACTACATGCAGTACTCCAGGGGTGGCCTCACCAGCACTCAAATACAGCTGGAACATAACCTCTGCCTTTAAACACATTCCTTTCAGCAACGAAGGACAAAATTCCATTTGCTTTCTGAACTGATTGTTGTACCTGGTGACCAACCTTCATGCAGAAGGATGCTCAGGTCACTCTGCAGAGCAAATGATGCAACTTTTTAACATTCAAGTGATTTTATTTTTAAATGTTACTACAACCAAAGAGTATAAACTTTATACTTACAAACATTCTATTTAATTTGACAGACCATTACCCACTCACTCAATGTATCTATGTTGCTCTGCAAAGTTTCACAGTCCTCCGCTCACTTTGTCCTGCTAATCATCTTAGTATCACATGCAAACTTTGACACCCTACATGTAGTTCCAACTCCAAATCATCTGTATCAGTTGTAAATAATTGCAGTCCCAACACTGATCCCTGAGGCACACGACTTGTCAATGATTGTCAGCAAGAATAATACTCATTTGTCCCCAACAGTTTGCTTCCTATTAGTTTACCAATCTTCTATCCATGCTAATACTCTACCGCTAACGCCATGCACCCTTATATTGTGCAACAGCCTCTTGCACAGCACCTTGTTGATGGTCTTTTGGAAATCCAGGTACACTACATCCACTGGGTCTCTGTTGTCCACCTTGCTTGAAATGTCTTCATAGAATTCCAAAAGATTGGTCAAGCATGACCTGCCCTTCATGAACCCATACTGCATCTGTACAATGGACAATTTCTATCGAGATTCCCTGTTATTTCTTCCTTGATAATAGACCCAAGCATCTTTCCCACTACAGAGAATAAACTAACTGGTATATAATTCCCCACTTTTTGTCCACCTCCTTTTTAAAACAGTGGTATCACTTTTGCTGTTTTCCAATCTGCTGGGACTGCCACAGAGTCCAGTGAATTTTAGAAAATTACTGCCAGTGCATTTGCTATTTTTCCTGGCATCTCTTTTCGTACCCTGGGAGGCATTCCATCAAGGTCAGAAGACTTTTCTATCATTAGCTCAATTACCTCCAAACAGTCTAAAGCTAGCTGTTCCGTAATAATGATAGTTTCCAAATCCTCACCTACCTTTGTCTCTTTGCTAGTTACCGGAAAGATATTAGTATCCTCCACTGTGATATCCCATAACTAAATGCTTCTCATTTTCCAAAGGACCAACATTTACTTTAGCCATTCTTTTCTCATTATATATATTTATATAAACATTTGCTCTCTGTCTTTATAGTCTGTGCTAGTTTATTTTTCTCATATTCTATATTACTTTTCTTTATAGCTCTTTTGTGGCTTTCAGTTGACCTTTAACGTTTTCCCAGTTCTAGTTTCACGCTGTTTTTGACCACTTTGTACACGTTCTCTTTCAATTTGATTTTCCAGAATAGCAACTGAATTCTCCAAGCATCTCACACACTCTTTCTTCTTGCGACGGCACTCTCGAGCTGCTTCCCTGTTTTTCATGAGGCAGATTTCACATTTATGAGTGGTTTCTTCAGCATTCTGGGACTGGCTTTGCAGGACTGGTGAAGATGCTATAACCATTCCCTGGCCAGCAGTGGAGTTAGGAGTTGTACGGATCTTATAGGTTTGGACATCTTCAGCAGCACCTCGTACAAGCACTTGGCTGCCTGGCACAGAAGGGCTTATGCCCGAAACGTCGATTCTCCTATTCCTTGGATGCTGCCTGATTCCTGAAGAAGGGCTTATGCCCGAAACGTCGATTCTCCTGTTCCTTGGATGCTAACTGACCTGCTGCGCTTTTCCAGCAACACATTTTCAACAAAGATTTGCTGTCCATCAGGGCTCTGTGCATACTGTACAATGGCTGCTCAAACCTTGGCTGTAGCTGCGTTGGTCATTGTTAGTGTCTGGAGTCCTTGCACTCCATCTGAACCATTGTTGGCCAGCTGAATTGCTCCCCCGCTGTGTGATAGCAATGTATTGTCTGCTGATAGTCTGATAGATGGGTGTCTGCATCGTCATTGTAGTAACAGTTGAGACAGACTCTTCTTCTGATTTTTCCTCATCAATTTCTTGGCACACCAGGGGATCAGAAGAAAGTTCATTCAGGATTTTCCTGAATGAAGGCCATCTCGATAGGGTCTCTCTACATTTCTGAGAGTCAGTCATGCTATCCACAGATTCCTTGGAGTCCTCACATTCAGATATAGTAGAGATCTGGACAGTCTGAACTGGAGGGGACTGTATGACTGAGGACTGAGCTGCTTGGATAACTCCTTGCACTTGAAGAGTCTGCCCATTCGGCAAATGCACTGAAGTTACTGCTGGACTTGTCGTTGATTGGATCCCAGGCATGGTTACCTGCGTGGTCATGTTATATATTAATTATCCAGATGAAGGGACTGGGGGCATTCTAGCGAAGTTTGCAAATGATACAAAGTTAGGTGGACAGGCAGGTAGTACTGAGGAAGTGGGGAGGCTGCAGAATGATCTAGACAGTTTGGGAGAGTGGTCCAGGAAATGGCTGATGAAATTCAACGTGAACAAATGCGAGGTCTTGCACTTTGGAAAAAAGAATACAAGCATGGACTACCTTGTAAATGGTGAGAAAATTCATAAAGCCAAAGTACAAAGGGATCTGGGAGTGCTAGTCGAGGATTCTCTAAAGGTAAACATGCAGGTTGAGTCCATGATTAAGAAAGCAAATGCAATGTTGTCATTTATCTCAAGAGGGTTGGAATATAAAAGCAGCGATGCGCTACTGAGATTTTACAAAGCTCTGGTTAGGCCCCATTTGGCGTACTGTGTCCAGTTTTGGTCCCCATACCTCAGGAAGGACATACTGGCACTGGAGCGTGTCCAGCGGAGATTCACATGGATGATCCCTGGAATAGGAGGTCTAACATACGAGGATAGGCTGAGGATCCTGGGATTGTATTCATTGGAGTTTAGAAGGTTAAGGGGAGATCTAATAGAAACTTACAAGATAATACATGTTTTGGAAAGGGTGGATGCTAGGAAATTGTTTCCGTTAGGTGAGGAGATTAGGACGTGTGGGCACAGCCTTAGAATTAGAGGAAGTAAATTCAGAACAGTAATGCGGAGACATTTCTTCAGCCAGAGAGTTGTGGGCCTGTGGAATTCATTGCCATGGAGTGCAGTGGAGGCTGGGACGCTAAATGTCTTCATGGCAGAGATTGATATATTCTTGATGTCACAAGGAATTAAGGGCTACGGGGAGAATGCGGGTGAGTGGAGTTGAAATGCCCATCAGCCATGATTAAATAGCGGAGTGGACTCGATGGGCCAAATGGCCTTACTTCCACTCCTATGTCTTTTGTTCTTAGGGTCTAATTTGATCACTTTCCTTAGATACCCATTGCCGAGAATACCTTTTCAGACAGTCCTTCCTTTTCACTGGAATATATCTTTGCTGAGCACTTTGTAAAATGTCTTTGAAAATCTTCCACTGCTGATCATCTTCCCACCATAAAATTTTTGTTTACAGTCTACGTTATCCAGATTCTCTCTCATTCTATTGTAGTTCCCAGTGTTCAAGCACAGGACCCAGTTATTAGATTTTATCTTCACACTCTCTAATTCAACCATACGGTGATCGCTTCTTTCCAGGGGATCCCTAACTCTGAAGTCATTAATTATTCTTGCCTCATTGCACAGGGCCAGATCTTGGATAGCTTGCTCCCTTGTCAGTTCCATTTCATACTGTTCAAAAAACTATCATGAATACACTTAGTGAACTCCTCAAGGCTACCTTGACTGAGCTGGTTTGACCAATCTACATATAGATTAAAATCATCGACGATAATAGCTGTACCATTTGTACAGGCATTAGTTATTTATTTGTTTATTGCCCATGCCAATGTGATGTAGTTATTTGGTGGCCTATACATTGCGCCTATCAGTGATTTTCTTGTTAGAATTTTGACTGCATCATTCCTGTTTCACCTAATGTATGGCAATAACAACAACTACTTGCATTGTATGGAACTTTCACAATGGCAAATCTCCCAAGGTGCTTCATGGATGATCAAAACATTGATTAAAGAGAATGATTTTAAGATACATCTTAAAAGGAAGATAGAGAAGGTTAGGGAGGCTATTCCGCAGACTTCTGCCCTTGACAGCTCCAGCTGTGGAATGATACAGGTGGGGTGGGTTGGAAAGAGAACATGCAAAGGGGAAATGGAAAAGTGCAAGCAGTGCATAAAGTCTTAAGGATAGAGGAGGTTCCAGACCGAGCCTGTCATGGAGTTTGAAGCACTGCAACAGGTTCATGCATGTCATGACTATAGTGCTAAAAGAGATTTCTGCTGTCTTAAACAGAGTGACGGATCTTGTATTGTGGGCTGATGAAATGACAGTGTTCTCTACCAAACATGTACGAGGTAGAGTCAGCACAATAATGAGATGCTGCAGCCGGAGGGGAACAGGTAACTCCATCCAAAACCCTACTCTTTCTCACCCATTTTTAACTCCAAAACCGAGTGAGTTCTAGAAAAGCACCTTTATATCCCACCACAACACTTTACCCCACAATCGTGGTATATGTGCACAAGGAGGAATGGAACAGACTGTATTGGGACCCTGAAACACTTGGTAAAGACTAAAATCATCTGACTATTGAGAGCACCACCACATTGTATGGGTTTTCTATTGTTTTTACTCGGTTCCTGACTTCCCTTATTTTCCCTCATGAACCTGTTCAAAGTTGTTTTTACACACACCTGCACTACCTGTGAATTGAACGCCGGTCTCTCGGTCCAAGATTCGGGATATTTTCCCTGCATCACAAGGCATCGACTCCAACTTCCCTTGTCCCTTAATGTTTCTGTTGCTTAACTGCTGAGTCGCACCTGAATCACCTCTGCTTTTGGAAGGAAGGGGCGGAACTGAAGGACCGAGCAGCGGCCGGTCCTCCAACCAGAGTGAGTGAGGAGCGGGCCAATGCATTCTGTGGAGTGAACGCTTCAGGATTGGTCAGAAAGCAAACTGCTTTGCAGGATTGATCATTGCCACGGCATAGCGGAGCATTAAACACCTCTCATAAACCAATGTGAGATTTTAAAGAAATAGTTCAGATGTAAATCTGACAATGAACATATTTCCAATCGATTTATACAACTTGACTAACAAACTTATTTTCAAACTCCCAGAACGATTGGTAATTTACATACCTGGCTGGTCTGGTTAAATTGGACCAAACAATCTATTTGCATATTAACCATCTCAATGACTGTAACTCGACAGAGCAATTGTTAATGTCGAATATTTCCCCCGTGATTCTGTGCAGATATGAATATTCTCTATAAACTCACTGACAACCTCCGACGCACGCGCAGTTTGGTTTCTATGAAGAGCATGCACAGTGTCACATTAACCAAGACACGGCGAGTCATGGAGCAGCTTTCTCCGGGTGTGGCTACGATCGGCTTCAGAGAGCGGTGTGTGGGAGACTTGCTGGGAGAAAGGAGCGGAGAGAATTCAAAAGACACGGATATCGGTGAAAAAAATCCGAAAAAGACCCTCCAGACCCGGATAAGGAGATGATGGTCTCTGTCGGGAAAGCGGCCCAGGGTCAAGGCCGCCATTTGTTTGAGGGAAGAGGGAGCGCGGGCCTCAGAGCCGCCATCTTGAGAAGGTCAATGCGCAGGAGGGCGGGGCTATCGGGTCCAGGACAATCGGAGGAAAGACCCACCTTAGATCATTTCACTAAAGACATGAATGCACCCGGTGGATTTTTCTTAACATCAGCAATTGTTTAATATGCACAGGTTTTTAATTACATCTTTTTTGAAGCATTTAATTCTCATTTTCTCATTTGCAATGGTGGGATTTGTACCTGTGTCCAGTGAACATTTGCTGAGTTTCTGGATAAATTGTCTCACTTAATGCCACTCGACCATCACTTCGCCTGCTCACAGGTTGCCCATCCCAGTGCAACATGAATCAAAACCCTTTCTTCCTGCACAATTGTTTGATCTTGCACTCTGGTGATATCACTTAGTATCTCTCCATGTGGTATCCCTCACTGTGTGGGTCTAATTGCTGCCTCTGTCAATGTCCCTCGCTCTTGTAGCTCCTCCAGATCCTGAGCAAACAGAATTCTCCACTCCAGATAGACGATGGAGACTGGGATGTTCCAGATTTCTGTGGGACTCAGTGCCATTTGACATGAGTAGCCCTCACTGCAACAGTCTAATTTCCCATTCTGCTAATCTGTCTGTAGGTACTCAGGAAGGTCCTGACTAATAGACTTCCCAGCTGCTGGGTGTCTCATCCATCCCTCATTGAAGATGATTTGTCAGCCAGAGAGACACAGGGCAGGGAGATCTGGAGCCTTCAATAAATCCTGCAGTGAGGTAAGATCACTCACAGTGCACAGAGCAGAGAGCAATGAGAGGGCTCCAAACATCAGCTAACAGGACATGATATAGCTATAGTGCTGGAGGGGGAGCACAGTACAGACACACCCCAGATTCAGTCACTGCCTTTACTGCAAGTTTTCTTGTACTAAGATAACATCGGGAGTGTCATAGTTATCAATCCAAGCCTGTGCTGTCTTAGTGAGCATCAGTACAAAAGAGGGGAAAGCAGGCCTTCCACGAGTGGGTGGGAATGCTCTCTGGGAATGTTCCATTCTGTATTCCCTCTCCCACACTGTATCTATGGCTTGTCTTGTGGATCAGTGTCTTCAATCATTCTAATGCCAAAAACAGTTCCTATCTCTGTACTTTCCTCCCCTCTTACCAATCACTTCACACATTTGAAACCTGCTCCAGTCCAGACGACCATACATATCACTCTAACTTACTTCAGGCTCGACAACATGCCTTGTCACGATAGTCCACTCCCCCAATAACCCAAGACTTAGGGTCTGTTTCTGTGCTGCATGACTCTCTGGCCGAAGTCATCAATGCTGACCAGGTTTCCTGAACTGAATGAGTTGCATTTCCCTGCGTTTGGCCCATGGCCCTTCAAACCTTCTCCCCTCCATGTTCCTGCCCAAATGTCTTTTCCATGTTGTAATTGTTCTTGTTTCTCCCATGCGCCACTGGCAGTCCATTCCGTATATGAACCGTCCTCTGTGGAAAATGTTGCCCCTCAGCTCTCTAAGTAAATCTTTGCTCTCAGTCACTCCTCAGGCCTTACCCATTCTGCTGTGGGACACAACCCCTCCCCACATAGACTCCCCTCGGACATTACCCACCCTGCTGTGGGACACAACCCCTCCTCAGTACAGATTCCCCTCGAGCCTTACCCATCCTGCTGTGGGACCGAACCCCTCCCCGGCACAGACTCCTCTCGGGCCTTAACCGTCTGGCTGGGGGATACAACCCCTCCCCGGTACAGTCTACCCTTGAGCCTTACCTGTCCTGCTTTGGGTCGCATACCGTCCCTGGTACAGAGTACCCTCGGGCCTCACCCTTCCTGCTGTGAGGCACAACCCCTCCCCGGTACAGTCTCTTGACTGGCCTTAACCATCCTGCTGTGGGGTACAACCCCTCCCTGGTGCAATCTGCCCTCGGGCCTTACCCATCCTGCTTGGGATACAACCCCTCCACGGTACAACTCACCTCAGGCCTTACCAATCCTGCTGTGGGACACAGACCCTTACCCATCCTTCTGTGGGACACAACCCCTCCCCGATACAGACTTCCCTCGGGCCTTACCCATCCTGCTGAGGGACACAACCCCTCCCTGGTACAGACTCACCTCGGGCCTTACCCATCCTGCCATGGAACACAACCCCTCCCCAGTACAGACCCCCCTCGGGTCTTACCCATCCTGCTGAGGGACACAACCCCTCCCCGGTACAGACTCCCCTCGGGCCTTACCCATCCTGCCATGGAACACAACCCCTCCCCAGTACAGACCTCCCTTGGGTCTTACCCATCCTGCTGCGGGACACAGCCGCTCCCCGGTACAGACTCCCCTCAAGCCTTACCGACCCTGCTGTGAGACACAACCCCTCTACGGGTTGGACTCCCCTCAGGTCTTACCCATTCTGCTGTGGGACACAACCCCTCCCTGTTGCAATCTCCCCTGGGGCCTTACCCATCCTGCTGTGGAACACAACCCGTCCCCAGTACAGACTCCCCTCGGGCCTTACCCATCCTGCTGTGGGGGACACGCTCCCCTGTACAGATTCCCGTCCGGCCTCACCCACCCTAACGTGGGATACAATGCCTCCCCGGTACAGATTTCCCTCGGACATTACCCATCCCGGTTCCAGACTTGTCCAAGGCTTTACCCATCCTGCTGTGGGACATGACCATTTCCCGGTACAGAGTCCGCTTGGGCCTTACCCATCCTGCTGTGGGACACAACCCCTGTCCGGTACAGAGTCCCCTTGGGCCTTACCCATCCTGCTGTGGGACACAACCCCTGTCCGGTACAGAGTCCGCTCGGGCCTTGCCCATCCTGCTGAGGGACACAACCCCTGTCCGGTACAGAGTCCGCTCGGGCCTTGCCCATCCTGCTGAGGGACACAACCCCTGTCCGGTACAGAGTCCCCTTGGACCATACCCATCCTGCTGTGGGACACAACCCCTGTCCGGTACAGAGTCCCCTTGGGCCTTACCCATCCTGCTGAGGGACACAACCCCTGTCCGGTACAGAGTCCCCTTGGACCATACCCATCCTGCTGAGGGACACAACCCCTGTCCGGTACAGAGTCCCCTTGGACCATACCCATCCTGCTGAGGGACACAACCCCTGTCCGGTACAGAGTCCCCTTGGACCATACCCATCCTGCTGAGGGACACAACCCCTGTCCGGTAATGAGTCCCCTCGGGCCTTACCCATCCTGCTGTGGGACAGGTTGACAATTGTATTGAATAGAATTCCTCCAGTGTGGAATCAGGCCCTTGGTCCAGCAAGTCCACACCGACCCACGATACATACACTGCTCAAAATAGCTTCAAAGTACATAGAAAATGTGATCACTGAATTGGTTAAAATCTCCGCAGTTACATTGGGCAATTTAAAAGTCTCGCTGTATTGGTGATATGTTCCTTTTCTTCAAACAGGTAACATTTTTATTAAAGCAACAGATGTTCATTGTGAGAGTGTCTCTGTTAAACTAGAATCTGTTCTGTTCTCTGTGTAACAGGCTGTTGTTGTGTGCGATGGACTGTCACTAACAGTGTAATTGACCTGTGAATCCTTGATCAGGTTTCCTTTGTCTGTAAATCTAGTGATCAGTGAACTACACATCCACTCTTCTTCGCGAAAACAAAGAATCATTTCTCAATGAAAAAATGGCACATCACAAGGCTATTTCATGGATTTTTGGCACACCCCACCGACCAGTGTATCTGGTAAGTCTGTTTCCAGAATAATTCTGAACTCGATCTGTAACTCTGACAGTATCTGTATTGCTTGTCAGTTGGTGGAGAATTCAGCCTCTTTATTCTGAGCTGTTGTGATGCAGGCGGTGGCTTCATTCTGTCTCTGCCAAGCTTGTTTTCTCCTTCTGCTGTGATTCTGGGAGATTCCTTTCTGCAGGTTAGAATATTCAGTGACTGAACATTGAATGATTTTGACTCTAACAGAGCAGTGGCCTTGTTTTCAGCTAATTATTCACTTTCCATTTCCTGGTTGTGTTGAATGCTCAGAGCCTGTTTCTGTAACAATGTTTCCATTCACTTGTGTTGGAGTCACTGACAGCCACGTGGTCAGTCAGTTTCAGGCTGATGGATCAGTTTCTCTGTCCTATTAGATGGTGGTCACTTGCTCAGTTTCCGATGGTTCACCTCAGTGTCAGTCCATCAGCTGCTGAAACCCTCCATCCAGCATTTGTTCCCTCTGACCATGACTACCCAACACAGTCCCAGCTTGTCTCCCACATTCTACCTCCATATATTCATGATCACCTCAGATTCTACTGTCTGTGTCCTTACAGCGAGTCACGTAGGTCATCCACCTCCATTTCACGCTGCTCTACATTACATTCACTCCAAATGTAATTTCAGAATTCCATTCATTGTGTTTAAATACACCCCTGATCTTGTCCAGTCCAAATATCCAGGTTCCATCAGGTAGGTGGGTGTCCGCGTGGTCGGGTTGGAGCAACAGCAGGACACACTGAGGATCATACAGGGGATAAAGATGGGGTTGGATGCGGATGTTTAAGAAGAGAGAGCTGGTGTATTGTTGGGAATAGCTTCTCAGGGGAGTAGCACAGCGGTAGCCAGGTCTATAACACCACAACTCAATGGCCTGAGTTATCGGGAGAGGTTGGACAAGCTGGGACATTTTTCTTCAGAGCATAGGAGACATAAGGGAGATCTTATAGAAATGTATATGATCATGAGAAGCATGGATAGGGTGAATGCATTCAGTCTTTTTCCCAGGGTTGAAGAATTGAAGACTAGAGCGCATCAGCTTAAGGTTAGAGGGGAAAGAATAAAAGGGAACGTTAGCAGCAACTTTCTTACACAGATGCTGATTCTCATACGGAATGAGCTGTCAGTGGAGGTGGCTGAGGCAGGTACATTAACAACATTTAAGAGGCATTTGGACAGATACATGGGTAGGAAAGGATTAGAAGGATATGGGGCATGGGCAGGGAAATGGGGTTGCCATGGATGGACATTATGGTTGCCAGGGATCAGTCTGGCTCCTAGGGCCTCTCTCTGTGCTGTAGGACTCTATGTCTCTATAACTGACTCTGCTGTAGAACAAGGTCGGGCAAAATCCAAGGGAGCGAAAATAGGAGGAGAGCTGCTAGTTGGGGGCATAGACAGGTGTTACTGTGGCTGTGTCCAAGACTCCAGGATGGGGTCTTGTATCCCTGGTGCCTGGGTCAAGGACATCTCTGAGCATTTGCATCTGAATTGGGAGAATGGGAGACCAGAGGTCATGGTGCACATTGCTACCAATGACACGGGTAGAAAGAGGGATGAGATCCTGAGCAGTAAGCACAGGAAGTAGGGAACGACTGAAAAGCAGGACCTTGAGGGTAGTAATAACTGCGTTACCACCAGTCCCATGTGCTTGTGAGATAAGGAATTGAAAGATAGCAGAGATGAATGCATGGCTGAAGAGCTGGTAGAGGGGGAGAGTTTCAGGATCTTGGATCATTGGAACCTCTTCTGAAGCAGGGGGTGACCTGAACTAGAGGGGAACTGATATCCTCACAGGGAGGATCGCTCCTGCTACAAGGGAAGGGTTTAACCTAGAATGGCAAGGGCATGAGAACCACAGTAGCAGGGCAGCGCATTGTGGGGGCTCGGGATGAGGACGGAAGGAAGGAAGATGTAAACGAGTCAATCAGAAAGGGAATACAGAGAAATGAACACCATAGTACGAATGGGCTGAAGTGTGTTAATTTCAACACAAGGAGCAACGTAGCTAAGGTAGATAAACTCCGATCCGATATTGTGGCCATTCCAGAAATGTGGTTGGGAGAAGCACAGGCCTGGCTGCTGAACACTTCAGGGTTTCATTGTTTCAGAATGAGCCTGGCCAGGTGACTGACCTTTTAGTGGGAGACCATTTTGGAAACAGTGATCACAACTTAAGTTTTTTTAAGGTAGCTACGAATAAGGATACGGACAGGACCCTGAGGGATTTTTCTAAATTATGGGATTGAAAATGATGTCAGTATTAGACAGGAGCGAGGCAGTGTTAACTGGGAGCAGCTGTCATCAGACAATGCCACATTGGGCACGTGGGAGTTAGTTAAAGCTTTCTGATCGGAGTTCATGACCAGCATGTTTCAGGAGGGAGGAGAAACAAGGCTGGCAATGTAAGGGCTCCTTGGATAACGAGGGAGGCTGGGAATTTAGTCAGAAGGGAGAAAAAAACAAATTTTTTGAAGCTAGAATTGGCATGGCATGTGAGAAATGTGTAAAACAAAAGCTCAAAGGAACCCAAACAGGGAATGAGCAGAGCAAGGAGGAGCCATGCCCTTCACAAGTAGGGTTAAAGTGAATCCCAAATCGTTCTGGAGATAATTACCCACAAGAGGATATGAACATGGATCGTTACAGCACAGTACAGGCCTTTTGACCCTCACTGTGGGACCGACCTGTGAAAATAATCTGATGCCTATCTAACCGACACCCTTCCAATATTACCCATATGGATGTCCAATGCCCATTTAAATGCCCTTTGCGTCGGTGATTCTACTACTGTTGCAGGCAGGCGTTCCACGTGCCTACTGCTCTCTGAGTGAAGACAGTACCCCTAATATCTGTCCTTAATCTATCCGCCCTCAATTTAAACAATGTCCTCTCATGTTAGCCTTCACCATTCGCGGAAAAAATAGCTACCCGATCTAACCCTCTGATTATCTTATACATCTCAATTAAGTCACCTCTCGACCTTCTTCTCTCCAACTAAAATAGCCTCCATTCCCTCAGCCTTTCCTTGTAAGACCTTCCTTTCATACCAGGCCATATCCCAGTAAATCTCCTCTGAACCCTTCCCACAGCTTCCACATAACCAGGAAGAAGGTCAGGCCAGTCAAGTCTAAAGGAAGGAACTTGTGCTTGAAGTCACTGGAAGTGGGCGAGATCCTAAATAATTACTTTGCATCGGCATTCACCCAGGAAAAGGATATAGAGGATACTGAGATTTGTGTGGAGCAGGCTAATGTGCTCGGGCAATTTTGAGGTCGAGAAAAAAGCGTTGGATTTCTTGAAGAGCATTAAAGTGGATTAATCCCGAGGGCCAGATGGTAACTACCCCAGGTTATTGAGAGAGGCAAGACAGGAGATTTTTGGGGCCCTGGCCAAGATTTTTGAGTCCTCGCTAGCCACTGGAAAGGTCGTAGAGGACTGGTGTTCCTCTCTTCAAGAAGGGAAATAGGGACAATCCAGGAAATTATAGCCCGGTGAGTCTCACCTCAGTGGTTGGGAATCTTTGGACAGAATTCTTATGGATAGGATTTATGTGCATTTGGGAAAGAATGGCCTAATTGGGGACAGTCAGCGCAGCGTCATGAGATGCACAGGGTTAACGGTCAAAATGTTCTACCCAGAGCTGAAATATCTTTACTACGGAACATGCATTTAAGGTGAAAGAGGGAGAGCTCAAAGGAGATGTGAGGGCTAATATGTTTTCCTCAGAGAGTGGTAGGAATCTGGAACATGCTGCCAGGGATGGTATAGGAGGCAGATATGAGACGGGGTGTTGAAGGGATTTTTGGGTAAGCATGTGGATATGCAAGGATGTGGAACAAAGATAGGCAGAAAGGATGAGTTTAATTTGGTGTCACATTCAGCATAACATTACGGGCTGAAGGGCCCGTTCCTGTGCTGTACTTTGTTGTGTTTCTTTTGTTACAATATGACGGTGAACCCCTCTGTTAATTAAACCAAACACCCAGAAAAGTTCACCTCACCACGTAATCTGTTAAAGTCTGAGTGACAGAAAACTCACAAATTCCACTATTTAAAGAAAATAGCATCAAATTATTTTTAACTTGAAAAGTGAATATTAAACAACTAATCATAAATCTAAGCTCCCTCTTTCTCTTCACTGTTTATTATCTGCCTCCAGCTATATAACAATATGTTATTTCAATAAGACACTTATTAAAATTACATCAACTTAATTTCAAAAGTACATAGCGCCTCTTGTCTTTTGTGTCTTTCTTCGTCTGTCTGAGGATCTCCCTGGGCCGTTGTCTTCTTTTATTCTGAGTATGTTTCATATGAAAAGGTACCCTTTGATTGAGAGACTTTCCTAATTTCTTGGCGAGCAAGATGTTAACTCTCCCAGACAGCAGTTACTCTCTGACCAATTTTTAAAAGGTCTGCACTTTATATGCTCCCAACAGATCATCTCATTGGCTTGATGCTGGCAAAACAATAAATACAAATTCAATTGGGTTTTGGAATCTTGGGGTATAATTTAAACTGATAGATTAAATTTGAATTATTGTCAAAACAGCAACCAACTCCGGTCTATATTTCACAGCCAAATGTTACATTTGTTTGCTTTCCCAGTACACTCTGGGATTGCTGGCCAGTCATATACGGTACACAGGTAGTTATAAGCTCTCAGTTCAGAAGAGTGTTCTCTCCCTCTTAAAGATACAGTACACACCTTCAACTTTATAACACTTTGAGTATTATCTTATCAGCAAGTTCATTTATTAAAGTGACAAGCAGCAGATTGTTTACATGACCTTTTTGGCTTCACATTTCAATTTCAACATAGAACAATGGCTTGTGTTTGTGAGAAGATCATGTTGCTGTGTGCAACAGACTGTCACTAATAAGATTATGCTCCCGATAACACAGATTTCCTTTGTCTGTAAATTCTGCATGAAGTGATTTGAACACCTGGAAAGGGATTTGGTTTTCCAATGTGATTTCCATCAATGCACTTATTGGAACCTCAGGCAGACAGACGGACACAGATGGTTGCAATATGTTTTCCTCACCGAAGGAAGCACACATTGCCATCAGAGTGTTTGTAACAGAGGGGCACCGGCTTATTCCTGATTCTGGAGATTGTTGACTAAGTGGGTGAGATTCAGAGATCCTGTACTGCATGTGATAAGAGCTGTTTTCATGGAACTGGATATTATGACCAAAGAGATTGGCAGGATTGATGTTGGCAGCTGTCTCTGCTGTTAGGAATCTAGAACAATGGGTCACAGTCTCAGAAATGGAGAGCAGCCTGAGTGACTGAGATAAGAAGAAATGACTTCACTCAAACACCCGGGAATCTGTGATCATTTCCACTTCAAGAACGGAATCACTGACTACATTCCAGAGAATAATTTGCAATGTTTGCAATACAAAGTGGATCAAAAGATGTTGCAGAAACTGGGTGAGTTCTGAAAAGTTAACGATGATGCTACTAAAATGAACACAAATGCTGTGGCTGCTGGAAATTTGAAACAGACTGGCAGGTAATGTAGAGAGAGAGAGAAGCAGAGTTAATGTTTTCCATTTGATTAGATTAGATTATTTACAGTATAGAAACAGGCCCTTCGGCTCAACAAGTCCACACCGACCCGTCGAAGCGCAACCCACACAGCACCATTCTCCTACATTTAACACTACAGCCAATTTAGCATGGCCAATTCAGCTAACCTGCACATCTTTGTGACTGTGGGAAGAAACCGGAGCACCCGGAGGAAACCCATGCAGACACAGGGAGAATGTGCAAACTCCACCCAGTCAGTCGCCTAAGGCGGGAAATGAACCCGGGTCTCTGGCGCTGAGAGACAGCAGTGCTAACCACTGTGCCACCGTGCTGCCTACAAACTTTTAATCAGAACAAAAAATGTTATAAAGCTGCAGTCAGGCTCCTGGGGCTAAATGGTAACGTTCTGTCTGTGTTGCTAAAGTTTTTTTTGGGAGAAACAATCCCCTCATTTGCTTGACTGTGGCGCTGTGATTATGCTATTGAAACAGCAAGGACTATTTTTCTATGTCTCATTGATGTCTGGGTGTAAATTAGGGTCCGTTGTTCATCACTGACTCTGGAGGTAGTTCTGATATGTGGGAATATTCAATTTAAAATGTTGATCTTGCAAAACAGGAAGATTTTCTCCCAGACAGGGAATCAGACGTCCATTACTGATCCTCACTGACCATGACAAGACTCAAACCGAGAGATTTATTTTTGTGACTGACACACTCAGATGTGGTATACACTAGCTCACACAGTCCTGTCCTTCCACACACCCCAGTTTCTGGACTCTGAATCAGAGGATCTCGATGGAGAAACACTTCCAGCCATTGGGACAATTCAGGAGATACCCACGATACA
Organism: Chiloscyllium punctatum; assembly: GCF_047496795.1. Lineage (NCBI taxonomy): Eukaryota > Metazoa > Chordata > Chondrichthyes > Orectolobiformes > Hemiscylliidae > Chiloscyllium > Chiloscyllium punctatum. Next base: position 19,720,033 of record NC_092788.1, on the reverse strand, counting down.
CATTCTCCCTCAGGGGGAATCCCTGAAAGGTGGTCTGTCAGGTTCACAATGGATATTTCTTTAATATTTGCTCAGTGAATTCCGAGAACAGAGAGATTGATTGGAGGCCCAGATTGTCAGCTTGAAGAGTAGTCACTGCATTGATGTAGGGAATGGAAGGGTATCATTTGGATTGTTCATTTCAGCCATTTGTAGAGGGGGCTATAGCTTTCATTGTGAGTGGGAGCTTGAGAGAAGCTGATTGATCGTGGTTGTGGGGATGTTTATACAACTTTCAGGAATGGATTAATACACCAGAGGAATGTGTCAGTGTTTCCAGGGGGATCCGAGGTGGGGGGGGGTGAGGTGGGGGTAATGTGTCAATGTGTACAGGGGGCTCTCAGAGGCTGGGTGGGATGTACATCAATTTACAGGGGGCTCCTGTCCCCCCACCCACCCCCAACCGCGTCCAACGCTGCGCCCATCAACCACGTCTGACACCATCCCCCCAACCCCGCCCCCACAACGCCGTACCCCCAACCCCGTGCAACAACGTCCCCGCCCAACCCCGTGCAACGTCGTTCGCCACAACCCCGTTCCCCCAACTCCGTACCCGCCTCAACCCATTCCCCCCAACCCCGTGCAACACCGTCCCCCCAACCCCGTTCCCCCAACACCGTGCAACGCCATTCCCCCCAAGCCCATTCCCCCAACCCTGTGCAAACCCATTCCCCCCAACCCCGTACCCGTCCAACCCCGTGCAACGCCGTTCCCGCCCAAACCCATTCCCACAACCCCGTCCCCGCCCAACCCCACCCAAATCCGTTCCCAACCCTGTGCAATGCACCTCCCCCAACCCCGTTCCCTCAACCTCGTGAAACGCCGTCCCCCAACCCGTGCAATGCCGTCCCCAACCCAAACCTGTTCCCCCCAACCCCGTCCCCCCAGCCTTGTGCAATGCCATTCCCCCAACCCCGTTTCCCCTCAACCCCGTCCGCCCAACCTCGTGCAACGCCGTTCCCCCCAACCTCGTGCAACGCCGTTCCCCCTAACCCAGAGTAAAGCTGTCCCCCCAACCCCGTCCCCCCAGCCTTGTGCAATGCCATTCCCCCAACCCCGTTTCCCCTCAACCCCGTCCGCCCAACCTCGTGCAACGCCATTCCCCCCCAACCCCGTGCAACACCGTCCCCTCCCAAAACCGTTCCCCAAACCCATTCAACACCGTCGCCCCAACCCCGAGCAACGCCGTTCCCCCCAACCCCGTTCCCCCCAACCCCATGTAGCACCGTCCCCCCAACCCCGTGCAAAGCGGTTCCTCCAACCCCGTGCAACGCTGTACCCTCCAACCAAGTTCCCCCAACCCTGTGCAACATCGTACCCCCCAACGCCGTTCCCCCAACGCCATCCCCCCAACCATGTGCAACACCGTCCTCTCTAACACCGTACCCCAACCCCGTGCAATGCCGTTCCTCCCCAACCCCATTCCCCCCAACCATGTCCCCCCAACCCTGTGCAACGCCGTTCCCCCCAACCCCGTGCAATGCTGTTCCCCCCACAACGCCGTTCCCCTAACCCCATGCAACACTGTCCCCCCCAACACCGTCCCACCAACCCTGTGCAACACTGTTACCCCCAACGGTATGCAACGCTGTTCCCGTCAACCCTCTCCAACGCTGTTCCCCCAATGCCATTCCCCCAACCCAGTGCAATGCCGTTCCCCACAACGCCGTTCCCCCCAACCCCGTGCAACGCCGTTCCCCCCAACCCTGTGCAACACCGTTCCCATTAACCCCGTTCAACTCAGTTCCCCCAATGCCATTCCCCCCAACCCCGTGCAACACCATTCCCCCCCAACCCCGTGCAACGCCGTTTCCCCAACCCTGTGCAACGCCATTGCCCCCAACCCCATGCAATGCCAACTGTCCGACCCCATTCCCCCAACCCCGTTCAACACCGTTCCCCCCCACTCCGTGCAACGCCGTCCCCGCAACCCCATGCAATGCCATCCCCACAATGCCGTCCCCAACCCCGTGCAATGCCGCCCCCCCACAACGTGCAACGCCATTCCCCCCCAACCCCGTGCAACGCGGTTCCCCCCCAACCCCGTGCAACGTGGTTCCCCCCAACCCCGTGCAAAGCGGTTCCCCCCCAACCCCGTGCAACACGGTTCCCCCCCAACCCCGTGCAACGCGGCACCCCCCCAACCCCGTGCAACGCAGCACCCCGCCAACCCCGTGCAACGCGGTTCCCCCCCAACCCCGTGCAACGCGGTTCCCCCCAACCCCGTGCAACGCGGCACCCCCCCAACCCCGTGCAACGCAGCACCCCGCCAACCCCGTGCAACGCGGTTCCCCCCCAACCCCGTGCAACGCGGTTCCCCCCAACCCCGTGCAACGCGGTTTCCCCCCAACCCCGTGCAACGCGGTTTCCCCCAACCCCGTGCAACGCGGTTTCCCCCAACCCCGTGCAACGCGGTTTCCCCCAACCCCGTGCAACGCGGTTTCCCCCAACCCCGTGCAACGCGGTTCCCCCCCAACCCCGTGCAACGCGGTTCCCCCCCAACCCCGTGCAACGCGGTTCCCCCCCAACCCCGTGCAACGCGGTTCCCCCCCAACCCCGTGCAACGCGGTTCCCCCCCAACCCCGTGCAACGCGGTTCCCCCCCAACCCCGTGCAACATGGCACCCCCCCAACCCCGTGCAACGCGGTTCCCCCCAACCACGTGCAACGCCATCCCCCCAATGCCGTTTCCCCCCACCCCGTGCAACGCCATTCTCCCCCATCCCGTGCAACGCCATTTTCGTGTGTGAGAGAATCCCAGAGTGTGTGTGTTTCCCAGAGTGTGTGAGAGAGAGCCAATCCCAGAGTGTGTGTGAGTGGGACGGAATCCCAGAGTATGCGTGCGAGTTTCCCAGAGTGCGTGTTGAGAGAGGGAATCCCAGCGCGTGTGTCAGACTTGGAATCCCAGAGAGTCTCAGAGTGTGTGTGAGAGAATCCCAGAGTGTGTGAGAGAGAGTGAATGCCAGAGTACGAATGAGAGAATCCCAAAGTATGCGTGCAAGTTTCCCAGAGTCTGTATGTGAGAGGGAATGCCAGAGTGAGTGTTGAGAGAGGGAATCCCAGAGTGTGTGTGGGTTTCCACTAGTGTGTGAGAGAGATGGAATCCCAGAGTGTGAGAGAGAGAGGGAATCCCAGAGAGTCCCAGAGTGTGTGTGCGAGAGAATCCCAGAGTGTGTGTGAGAGTCAAATCCCAGAGTGTGTGCGAGTTGCACAGAGTGTTTATGCGAGAGAGAATCCCAGAGTGTGTGTGAGAGAGGGCATCCCAGAGAGTCCCAGAGTGTGTGTGTGAGAGAGAATCCCAGAGAGTTCCAGAGTGTGTGTGAGAGAGGGAATCCCAGAGAGTCCCAGAGTGTGTGTGAGAGAGGGAATCCACGAGTATGTGTGTGAGAGCGAGGCCCAGGGTGTGTGTGTGTGAGAGGGAGTCCCAGAGAGTGTGTGATAGAGGGAATCCAAGAGTGTATGAATCCGAGGGAGAGAGAAAATCTGAGGGAGTCCCAGCACGCGTGAGAGTGTGGGAGTCCCAGCGCGCGTGAGAGCATGGGAGTCCCAGCGCGCGTGAGAGCGTGGGAGTCCCAGCACGCGTGAGAGCGTGGGAGTCCCAGCGCGCGTGAGAGCGTGGGAGTGCCAGCGCGCGTGAGAGCGTGGGAGTCCTAGCGCGCGTGAGAGCGTGGGAGTCCCAGCGTACCCCAGAGTGTAAGAGAGAGAGCCAATCCCAGCGCGCCCCAGAGTATGTGAGAGGGAGAGCTAATCCCAGCGCGCCCCAGAGTATGTGAGAGGGAGAGCCAATCCCAGCGCGCCCCAGAGTATGTGAGAGGGAGAGCCAAACCCAGCGCGCCCCAGAGTATGTGAGAGGGAGAGCCAATCCCAGCGCGCCCCAGAGTATGTGAGAGGGAGAGCCAATCCCAGCGAGCCCCAGAGTATGTGAGAGGGAGTCCCCGTGTGTGTGGGAGAGAAGGAATCCCAGAGAATCCCAGAGTGTGTATCAGAGAATCCCAGAGTGTGTGTGAGAGAATCCCAGAGTGTGTGTGAGAGAGGGCATCCCAGAGAGTCCCCGAGAGTGTGTGAAAGAGGGAATCCAAGAATGTGTGTGAGAGAGAGAGAGAATCCGAGAGAGTCCCAGAGTGTGTGAGAGAGAGGGAATCCCAGATGTGTGTGAGAGAGGGAATCCCAGAGAATCCCAGAGTTTGTGTGCGAGTTTCCCAGAGTGTGTATGTGAGAGGGAATCCCAGCGTGAGTGTTGAGAGTGGGAATCCCAGCGTGTGTGTGTGTGAGTGGGAATCCCAGCGTGTGTGTGTGTGTGTGAGTGAGAATCCCAGCGTGTGTGTGTGTGAGTGGGAATCCCAGCGTGTGTGTGTGTGAGTGGGAATCCCAGCGTGTGTGTGTGTGTGTGAGTGGGAATCCCAGCGTGTGTGTGTGTGTGAGTGGGAATCCCAGCGTGTGTGTGTGTGTGAGTGGGAATCCCAGCGTGTGTGTGTGTGTGAGTGGGAATCCCAGCGTGTGTGTGTGTGTGAGTGAGAATCCCAGCGTGTGTGTGTGTGAGTGGGAATCCCAGCGTGTGTGTGTGTGTGAGTGGGAATCCCAGCGTGTCCCAGAGTGTAAGAGAGAGAGCCAATCCCAGAGTGTGTGTGAGAGAGGTCATCCCTGAGAGTTCCAGAGTATGTGAGAGGGAGTCCCCGTGTGTGTGGGAGAGAAGGAATCCCAGAGAGTCCCAGAGTGTGTGAGAGAGAGTGAATCCCAGAGTGTGTGTGAGAGAATCCCAGAGTGAGAGAGAGAGAGGGAATCCCAGAGTGTGTTGGTGTGCGAGAATCCCAGAGTGTATGTGTGAGAGGGAATCCCAGAGTGTGTGTGTGAGAGGGAATCCCAGAGAGTCCCCGAGAGTTTTTGATAGAGGGAATCCAAGAGTGTGTGTGAGAGAGGGAATCCCAGAGAGTCCCAGAGTGTGTGTGAGTGAGGGAATCCCAGAGAGCCCCAGAGTGTGTGTGAGAGAGGGAATCCCAGAGTGTGTGTGAGAGAGGGAATACCAGAGTGTGTGTGAGAGAGGAAATCCCAGAGTGTGTAAGGAAATGCCACAGTGAGTAAGAGAGAGTCCCAGAGTATGTGAGACAGTCCCAGAAGCCTATGGTGTGTAAGGGAATCCCAAATGTAAGAGAGATTCCCTGAGTGTGCCAGAGTATGCGAGAGAATTCCAGTGTGTGTATAAGAGAATCACAGTGTCCCAGAGTGTGTCTGTGAGTGTCCCAGATTGTGTGTGAGAGAGAGAGGGGATCCCAGAGAGTCCCAGAGTGTGTGTGAGAGTGGGAATCCCAGAGGGTGTCTGAGAGAGGGAATCCCAGATTGTGCGTGAGAGAGGGAATTCCAGCGAGTCCCTGTGTGTGAGAGGGAATCGCAGAGTGTGTGTGAGGGAATCCCAGAGTATGTGTGAGAGTGTCCCAGAGTGGGAATCCCAGAATGTGTGAGAGAGAGGGAATGCCAGAGTGTGTGTGTGAGAGGGAATTCCAGAGAGTTCCAGGTTGTGTGTGAGAGAATCCCAGCGTGTGTGAGAGAGAGGGTATCCCAGAGTGTGTGTGAGAGAATCCCAGAGTGTGTGTGATTGAGGGAATCCAAGAGTGTGTGTGAGACAGAGAGAGAATCCGAGAGAGTGGGAATCCCAGAGTGTGTGAGAGAGATGTAATCCCAGAGTGTGTGAGAGAGTAAACCCCAGAGTGTGTGTGAGTGAGGGAATCCCAGAGAGCCCCCGAGTGTGTGTGAGAGAGGGAATCCCAGAGAGCCCCCGAGTGTGTGTGAGAGAGCCAATCCCCGAGTGTGTGTGAGAGAGGGAGTCCCCGAGTGTGTGTGAGAGAGGGAGTCCCCGAGTGTGTGTGAGAGAGGGAGTCCCCGAGTGTGTGTGAGAGAGGGAGTCCCCGAGTGTGTGTGAGAGAGGGAGTCCCCGAGTGTGTGTGAGAGAGGGCGTCCCCGAGTGTGTGTGAGAGAGGGCACCTCAGAGTGTGTGTGTGAGAGAGGGCATCCCAGAAAACCCCAGAGTGTGTGTGAGGGAGGGAATCCCAGAGAGCCCCAGAGTGTGTGTGAGAGAGGGCATCCCAGAGTGTGTGTGAGAGAGGGCATCCCAGAGTGTGTGTAAGAGAGGGAGTCCCAGAGTGTGTGTGAGAGAGGGCATCCCAGAGTGTCCCAGAGTGTGTGTGAGAGAGGGCATCCCAGAGTGTGTGTGAGAGAGGGCATCCCAGAGTGTGTGTGTGAGAGAGGGCATCCCAGAGAGCCCGAGAGTATGTGTGTGAGAGGGAATCCCAGAGAGCCCCAGAGTGTGTGTGAGAGAGAGGGCATCCCAGAGAGCCCCAGAGTGTGTGTGTGAGAGGGAATCCCAGAGAGCCCCAGAGTGTGTGTGAGAGAGGGCATCCCAGAGTGTGTGTGAGAGAGGGAATCCCAGACTGTGTGTGAGAGAGGGCACCCCAGAGTGTGTGCGTGAGAGAGGGCATCCCAGAGAGCCCCAGAGTGTGTGTGAGAGAGGGCATCCCAGAGAGTGTGTGTGAGGGAGGGCACCCCAGAGAGTGTGTGTGAGGGAGGGCACCCCAGTGAGCCCCAGAGTGTGTGTGCGGGAGGGAATCCCAGAGTCTGTGTGTGCGGGAGGGAATCCCCGAGTGTGTGGGATAGAAGGAATCCCCGAGTGTGTGGGATAGAAGGAATCCCCGAGTGTATGTGAGAGGGAATCCCAGAGAGTCCCCGAGAGTGTGTGCTAGAGGGAATCCAAGAGTGTGTGTGAGCGAGAGAGAATCCGAGAGAGTCCCAGATTGTGTGAGAGAGTGGGAATTCCAGTGTGTGTGCGAGTTTCCCAGAGTGTGTGTGAGAGAGGGAATCCCCGAGTGTGTGAGAGAGAGGGAATCCCAGAGAGTCCCAGAGTGTGGGTAAGAGTGGAAAACCCGGAGTGTTTGAGGGAATTCCCAGAGTGTGTGAGAGAAACCCAGGGTGTTTGGGCGAGGGTCCTAGCGTCCCAGATTGTGTAAGGGAATCCCAGAGAGTCCCAGAATGTGAGAGAGGGAATTCCAAATTGTGTGTGTGTGTGTGTGAGAGAGAATCCCAGAGTGTGTGTGTGGATTTCCCAGAGTGTGTTTGGGAGAGGGGATCCCAGAGTGTGTGTGAGCTGAAGGGAATCTCAGAGAGTCCCTGAGTGTGTGTGAGAGTGGGAATCCCAAAGTGTGAGAGAAAGTTAGAATCCCAGAGTGTGTGTGTGAGTTTCCCAGAGTGTGTGTGTGAGAGGGCATCCCAGAGTGTGTGTGTGAGAGGGCATCCCAGAATGTGTGTGAGAGCGGGAATCCCAGAGTGGAAATCCCAGAGTGTGTGAGAGCGGGAATCCCAGAGTGTGTAAGAGAACCTCAGAGCGTGTAACGAAGTCCCACAGTGAGTAAGAGAGAGTCCCAGAGTAAGTGAGAGAGTCCCAGAAGCCTGTGGTGTGGAAGGGCATCCCAAATGTAAGAGAGATTTCCTGAGTGTGCCAGAGTATGCGAGAGAATTCCAGTGTGTGTAAGAGAATCACAGTGTCTGTGAGAGTGTCTGTGAGTGTCCCAGATTGTTTGTGAGAGAGAGAGGGGATCCCTGAGAGTCCCAGAGTGTGTGTGAGAATGGGAATCCCAGAGGGTGTCTGAGAGAGGGAATCCCAGATTGTGTGTGAGAGAGGGAATTCCAGCGAGTCTCTGTGTGTGAGAGGGAATCCCAGAGTATGTGTGAGAGTGTCCCAGAGTGGGAATCCCAGAGTGTGTGAGAGAGAGGGAATGCCAGAGTGTGTGTGTGAGAGGGAATTCCAGAGAGTTCCAGGTTGTGTGTGAGAGAATCCCAGCGTGTGTGAGAGAGAGGGTATCCCAGAGTGTGTGAGAGAGGGAATCCCAGAGAGTCCCAGTGTGTGTGTGTGAGCGAATCCCAGACTCTGTGAGTGCCGGAATCCCAGAGTGTGTATGCGAGTTTCACAGAGCGTTTGTGCGAGAGGGAGTCCCAGGGTGTGTGAGAGAGGGAATCCCAGAAGTGTGTGAGAGAGGGCATCCCAGGGTGTGTGGGAGAGAGGGCATCCCACAGAATCCAGGAGTGTGTTTGTGTGTGAGAGAATCCCAGAATGTGTGTGTGAGAGAGGGAATCCCAGAGTGCGTTTGAGTGAGGGAATCCCAGAGAGTGTGTGAGAGAGGGATTTCCAAAGGGTGTGTGTGAGAGAGGGATTCCCAGAGGGTGTGTGTGAGAGAGGGAATCCCAGAGTGTGTGAGAGAAAGGGAATCCCAGAGTATGATTGAGAGAATCCCAAAGTATGCGTGTGAGTTTCCCAGAGTGTGTATGTGAGAGGGAATTCCAGAGAGTCCCCGAGAATGTGTGATAGAGGGACTCCAAGGGTGTGTGTGAGCGAGAGAGAATCCGGGAGAGTCCCAGATTGTGTGAGAGAGTGGGAAATCCAGTGTGTGTGCGAGTTTCCCAGAGTGTGTGTGTGTGAGAGGGAATCCCTGAGTGTGTGAGAGAGGGAATCCCATAGTTTGTGAGAGAGACGGAATCCCAGAGTGCGTGTGAGAGAGGGAATCCCAGAGAGTCCCAGAGTGTGTATGAGAGAATACCAGAGTGTGTGAGAGAGCAGAAATCCCAAATTGTGTGTGAGAGGGAATCCCAGACTGTGTGTGAGAGTCGGAATCCCAAAGTGTGTATGAGAGGGGGAATCCCAGAGTACGAATGGGAGAATCCCAAAGCGTGTGTGCGAGTTTCCCAGAGTGTGTATGTGAGAGGAATGCCAGAGTGAGTTTGTGTGAGAGAGGGAATCCCAGAGTTTGTGTGAGAGAGGGAATCCCAGAGTTTGTGTGAGAGAGGCAATCCCCGAGTGTGCGTGAGAGAGGGAATCCCAGAGTGTGTGTGAGACGGGGAATCCCCGGGTGTGCGTGAGAGGGGGAATCCCCGAGTGTGCGTGAGAGAGGGAATCCCCGAGTGTGCGTGAGAGGGGGAATCCCCGACTGTGCATGAGATTATTCCAGAGTGTGGGAGAGAGAGGGAATCCCAGAGAGTCCCAGAGTGTGTGTGAGAGAGGGGGAATCCCAGAGTATGTCAGAGAGAGAGAATCCCAGAGAGTCCCAGTGTGTGAGAGAGGGAATCCCAGAGCGTGTGAGAGAGGGAATCCCAGAGTGTGTGTGAGAAGGCAAATCCCAGAGTGTGTGTGAGAGAGGGAATCCCAGAGTGTGTGTGAGAGAGAGGGAGTCCCAGAGTGTGGGTAAGAGTGGCAATCCCAGAAGGTTTGAGGGAATTCCCAGAGTGTGTGAGAGAAACCCAGGGTGTGTGGGCGAGGGTCCGAGCGTCCCAGGTTGTGTAAGGGAATCCCAGAGAGTCCCAGAATCTGAGAGAGAGAATCCCAGAGTGTGTGTGTGGGTTTCCCAGAGTGTGTTTGAGAGAGGGGATCCTAGAGTGTGTGTGAGCTGAAGGGAATCTCAAAAAGAGAGAGAAAGTTAGAATCCCAGAGTGTGTGTGTGAGTTTCCCAGTGTGTATGTGAGAGACAATCCGAGATTGTGTGTGAGAGAGGGAATCCCAGAGTGTGTGTGAGAGAGGGTATCCCAGAGTGTGTGTGAGAGCGGGAATCCCAGAGTGTGTAAGGGAATCTCAGTGTGTCCCCGAGTTTGTTAGGGATTCCTAGAGTGTGTGAGAGAGAATTGTAGAGCATATAAGGGAATCCCACAGTGAGTAAGAGAGAGTCCCAAAGTAAGTGAGAGAGTCCCAGAAGCCTATGGTGTGTAAGGGAATCCCAAATGTAAGAGAGATTCCCTGAGTGTGCCAGAGTGTGCGAGAGAATTCCAGTGTGTGTAAGAGAAGCACAGTGTCCCAGAGTGTGTCTGTGAGAGTCCCAGTGTGTGTGTGAGAGAGTCCCAGAGTGTGTGTGAGAGAGCCAATCCCAGAGTGTGCGTGAGAGAGGAAATCCCAGACAGTCCCAGAGTGTGTGTGAGAGAGGGAATCCCAGACAGTCCCAGAGTGTGTGTGTAGGGAATCCAAGAGTGTGTGTGAGAGAGGGGGTCCCAGAGTGTGTGTGAGAGAGGGAGTACCAGACTCTGTGAGTGTCGGAATCCCAGAGTGTGTATGCGAGTTTCACAGAGCGTTTGTGAGTGAGGGAGTCCAAGCGTGTGTGTGAGAGAGGGAATCCCCGAGTGTGTGTGAGGGAGGGAATCCCAGAGAGCCCCAGAGTGTGTGTGAGGGAGGGCACCCCAGAGTGTGTGTGAGGGAGGGCACCCCAGAGTGTGTGTGTGAGAGGGAATCCCAGAGAGCCCCAGAGTGTGTGTGAGGGAGGGAATCCCAGAGAGCCCCAGAGTGTGTGTGTGAGAGGGAATCCCAGAGAACCCCAGAGTGTGTGTGAGGGAGGGAATCCCAGAGAGCCCCAGAGTGTGTGTGTGAGAGGGAATCCCAGAGAGCCCCAGAGTGTGTGTGAGGGAGGGAATCCCAGAGAGCCGCAGAGTGTGTGTGTGTGTGTGAGAGGGAATCCCAGAGCGCCCCAGAGTGTGTGTGAGGGAGGGAATCCCAGAGAGCCCCAGTGTGTGTGAGGGAGGGAATCCCCGAGTGTGTGGGATAGAAGGAATCCCAGAGTGTGTGTGAGAGAGGGAATCCCAGAGTATGAATGAGAGGATCCCAAAGTATGCGTGTGAGTTTCCCAGAGTGTGTATGTGAGAGGGAATCCCAGAGAGTCCCCGAGAGTGTGTGCTAGAGGGAATCCAAGAGTGTGTGTGAGCGAGAGAGAATCCGAGAGAGTCCCAGATTGTGTGAGAGTGTGGGAAATCCAGTGTGTGTGCGAGTTTCCCAGAGTGTGTGTGTGAGAGAGGGAATCCCTGAGTGTGTGTGTGAGAGAATGCAAAGAGAGATAGGGAATCCCATAGTATGTGAGAGAGACGGAATCCCAAAGTGTGTGTGAGAGAGGGAATCCCAGAGTGTGTATGAGAGAATCCCAGAGCGTCTGTGACATTTTCCCGAGTGTGTGTGACAGAGGGAATCCCAGAGAGACCCAGATCGTGTTTGAGAGAATCCCAGCGTGTGTGTGAGAGAGGGAATCCCTGAGTGTGTGTGTGAGAGAATCCCAAAGTGTGTGAGAGAGAGGGAATCCCAGTGTGTGTGAGAGAGCTGGAATCCCAGAGTGTGTGCGTGAGCGAATCCAAGACTGTGTGTGAGAGTCGGAATCCCAGAGTGTGTATGAGAGAGGGAATCCCAGAGTATGAAGGAGACAATCCCAAGGAGTGTGTGCGAGTTTCACAGAGTGTGTATGTGAGACGGAATGCCAGAGTGAGTGTTGAGAGTAGGGATCCCAGAGAGTGTGTGAGAGAGGGAATCCCAGAGAGTGTGTGTGAGAGAGGGAATCCCAGAGAGTGTGTGTGAGAGAGGGAATCCCAGAGAGTGTGTGAGAGAGGGAATCCCAGAGTGTGTGTGAGAGAGAGAAAACCAGAGTGTGTGTGCGAGAGAGAGAGAAAACCAGAGTGTGTTTGTGAGAGAGAATCCAAGAGAGTCCCAGAGTGTCAGAGGGAATCCCAGAGTGCGTGTGAGAGAGGGCAAATCCCAGAGTGTGTGAGAGAGAGGGAATCCCAGAGAGTCGCAGAGTGTGGGTAAGAGTGGAAATCCCAGAGTGTTTGAGGGAATTCCCAGAGTGTGTGAGAGAAACCCAGGGTGTTTGGGCGAGGGTCCTAGCGTCCCAGATTGTGTAAGGGAATCCCAGAGAGTCCCAGAATATGAGAGAGGGAATTCCAGTGTGTGTGTGTGTGTGTGTGTGTGTGTGTGTGTTTGTGAGAGAATCCCAGAGTGTGTGTGAGGGTTTCCCAGAGTGTGTTTGAGAGAGGGGATCTCAGAGTGTGTGTGAGCTGAAGGGAATTTCAGAGAGTCCCTGAGTGTGTGTGAGAGTGGGAATCCCAAAGTGTGAGAGAAAGTTAGAATCCCAGAGTGTGTGTGTGAGTTTCCCAGTGTGTTTGTGAGAGAGGGCATCCCAGAATGTGTGTGAGAGAGGGAAACCCAGAGTGTGTGTCAGAGTGGAAATCCCAGTGTGTGTGAGAGCGGGAATCCCAGAGTGTGTAAGAGAACCTCAGAGCGTGTAAGAAAATCCCACAGTGAGTAAGAGAGAGTCCCAGAGTAAGTGAGAGAGTCCCAGAAGCCTATGGTGTGTAAGGGAATCCCAAATGTAAGAGAGATTCCCTGAGTGTGCCAGAGTATGCGAGAGAATTCCAGTGTGTGTAAGAGAATCACAGTGTCCCAGAGTGTGTCTGTGAGTGTCCCAGATTGTGTGTGAGAGTCCCAGAGGGTGAGAGAGAGAGGTAATCCCAGAGAGTCCCAGTGTGTCAGAGAGGGAATCCCAGAGTGTGTGTGTGATAGTGAATCCCAGAGCGAGCGAGAGAGGGAATCCCAGAGTGTGTGTGAGAGAGGGAATCCCCGAGTGTGTGTGAGAGAGGGAATCCCCGAGTGTGTGTGAGAGAGGGAATCCCCGAGTGTGTTTGAGAGAGGGAATCCCCGAGTGTGCGTGAGAGAGGGAATCCCCGAGTGTGCGTGAGAGGGGGAATCCCCGAATGTGCGTGAGATTATTCCAGAGTGTGGGAGAGAGAGGGAATCCCAGAGAATCCCAGAGTGTGTGTGAGAGAGGGGGAATCCCAGTGTGTGTGAGAGAGAGAGAATCCCAGAGAGTCGCAGAGTGTGGGTAAGAGTGGAAATCCCAGAGTGTTTGAGGGAATTCCCAGAGTGTGTGAGAGAAACCCATTGTGTTTGGGCGAGGGTCCTAGCGTCCCAGATTGTGTAAGGGAATCCCAGAGAGTCCCAGAATGTGAGAGAGGGAATTCCAGTGTGTGTGTTTGTGTGTGTGTGTGAGAGAGAGAGAATCCCAGATTGTGTATGTCGGTTCCCCAGAGTGTGTTTGAGAGAGGGGATCCCAGAGTGTGTGTGCGCTGAAGGGAATCTCAGAGAGTCCCTGAGTGTGTGTGAGAGTGGGAATCCCAAAGTGTGAGAGAAAGTTAGAATCCCAGAGTGTGTGTGTGAGTTTCCCAGTGTGTTTGTGAGAGAGGGCATCCCAGAGTGTGTGTGAGTGAGGGAATCCCAGAGTGTGTGTCAGAGTGGAAATCCCAGTGTGTGTGAGAGCGGGAATCCCAGAGTGTGTAAGATAACCTCAGAGCGTGTAAGGAAATCCCACAGTGAGTAAGAGAGAGTCCCAGAGTAAGTGAGAGAGTCCCAGAAGCCTATGGTGTGTAAGGGAATCCCAAATGTAAGAGAGATTCCCTGAGTATGCCAGAGTATACGAGAGAATTCCTGTGTGTGTAAGAGAATCACAGTGTCCCAGAGTGTGTCTGTGAGTGTCCCAGATTGTGTGTGAGAGAGTCCCAGAGTGTGAGAGAGAGCGGGGATCCCAGAGAGTCCCAGAGTGTGTGTGAGAGAGAGAATCCCAGAGTGTGTGTGAGAGAGAGAATCCCAGAGTGTGCGTGAGAGAGAGAATCCCAGTGTGATGGTGCGAGAGAGTATCCCAGAGTGTGTGTGAGAGAGTGAATCCCAGATTGTGCGTGATAGAGGGAATCCCAGATTGTGCGTGAGAGATGGAATCCCAGAGAGTGTGTGAGAGAGGTAGTCCCAGGTTGTGTGGGAGAGAGGGCATCCCACAGAATTCAGGAGTGTGTTTGTGTGTGAGAAATTCCCAGAGTGTGTGTAAGAGAGGGAAACCTAGAGTGTGTGTGAGAGAACCCCAGAATGTGTGTGTGTGAGAGAATCCCAGAGTGTGTTTGTGAGAGGGAATCCCAGAGAGCCCCAGAGTGTGTGTGAGAGAGGGAATCCCAGAGTGTGTGAGAGAGAGGGAATCCCAGAGTGTGTGAGAGAGAGGGAATGCCAGAGAGTGTGTGAGAGAGGGCATCCCAGAGAGTGTGTGAGAGAGGGCATCCCAGAGTGTTTGTGAGAGAGGTAGTCCCAGGGTGTGAGGGAGAAAGGGCATCCCACAGAATCCAGGCGAGTGTTTTTGTGTGAGATTCCCAGAGTGCTTGTGAGAGAGGGAAACCCAGAGTGAGTGTGAGAGAATCCCAGAATGTGTGTGTGTGAGAGAATCCCAGAATGTGTGTGTGCGTGAGAGGGAATCCCAGAGAGTCCCAGAGTGTGTGTGAGAGAGGGAATCCCCGAGTGTGTGTGAGAGAGGGAATCCCAGAGAGTGTGTGTGAGAGAGGGATTCCCAGAGGGTGTGTGTGAGAGAGGGATTCCCAGAGGGTGTGTGAGAGAGAGGGATTCCCAGAGGGTGTGTGTGATTGAAAGGGAATCCCAGAGTATGAATGACAGAATCCCAAAGTATGCGTGTGAGTTTCCCAGAGTGTGTATGTGAGAGGGAATTCCAGAGAGTCCCCGAGAATGTGTGATAGAGGGACTCCAAGGGTGTGTGTGAGCGAGAGAGAATCCGGGAGAGTTCCAGATTGTGTGAGAGAGTGGGAATTCCAGTGTGTGTGCGAGTTTCCCAGAGTGTGTGTGAGAGAGGGAATCCCTGAGTGTGCGAGAGAGGGAATCCCATAGTGTGTGAGAGAGACGGAATCCCAGAATGTGTGTGAGAAAGGGAATCCCAGAGTGTGTGAGAGAACAGAAAACGCAGATTGTGTGTGAGAGGTAATCCCAGTGCTTCCCAGAGTGTGTGTGTGAGCGAATCCCAGACTGTGTGTGAGAGTCGGAAACCCAGAGTGTATATGATAAAGGGAATCCCAGAGTATGAATGAGAGAATCCCAAGGCGTGTGCGCGAGTTTCCCAGAGTGTGTATGTGAGAGGGAATGCCAGAGTGAGTGTGTGTGAGAGAGGGAATCCCAGAGTGTGTTTGAGAGAGGGAATCCCAGAGTGTGTTTGAGAGAGGGAATCCCCGAGTGTGCGTGAGAGAGGGAATCCCCGAGTGTACGTGAGAGGGGGAATCCCTGAATGTGCGTGAGATAATTCCAGAGTGTGGGAGAGAGAGGGAATTCCTGAGAGTCCCAGAGTGTCTGTGAGAGACGGGGAATCCCAGAGTGTGTGAGAGAGAGAGAATCCCAGAGAGTCCCAGTGTGTCAGAGAGGGAATCCCAGAGTGTGTGTGTGATAGTGAATCCCAGAGTGTGTGAGAGAGGGAATCCCAGAGTGTGTGAGAGATGGCAAATCCCAGAGTGTGTGTGTGACAGTGAATTCCAGAGTGTGTGTGTGACAGTGAATCCCAGAGTGTGTGTGTGACAGTGAATCCCAGAGTGTGTGTGTGACAGTGAATGCCAGAGTGTGTGTGTGATAGTGAATCCCAGAGTGTGTGTGAGAGAGGGAATCCCAGAGTGTGTGTGAGAGAGGGAATCCCAGAGTGTGTGTGAGAGAGGGAATCCCAGAGTGTGTGAGAGAGAGGTAGTCCCAGGGTGTGTGGGAGAGAGGGCATCCCACAGAATTCAGGAGTGTGTTTGTGTGTGAGAAATTCCCAGAGTGTGTGTGAGAGAGGGAAACCCAGATTGTGCGTGATAGAGGGAATCCCAGAGTGTGCGTGAGAGAGGGAATCCCAGAGAGTGTGTGAGAGAGGTAGTCCCAGGGTGTGTGGGAGAGAGGGCATCCCACAGAATTCAGGAGTGTGTTTGTGTGTGAGAAATTCCCAGAGTGTGTGTGAGAGAGGGAAACCCAGAGTGTGTTTGTGAGAGGGAATCCCAGAGAGCCCCAGAGTGTTTGTGAGAGAGGGAATCCCAGAGTGCGTTTGAGTGAGGGAAACCCAGAGTGTGTGAGAGAGAGGGAATGCCAGAGAGTGTGTGAGAGAGGGAATCCCCGAGTGTGCGTGAGAGAGGGAATCCCCGAGTGTGTGTGTGAGAGAATCCCAAAGTGTGTGAGATAGGGATTCCCATAGTATGTGAGAGAGACGGAATCCCAAAGTGTGTGTGAGAGAGGGAATCCCAGAGAGTTCCAGAGTGTGTATGAGAGAATCCCAGAGCGTCTGTGACATTTTCCCGAGTGTGTGTGACAGAGGGAATCCCAGAGAGACCCAGATCGTGTTTGAGAGAATCCCAGCGTGTGTGTGAGAGAGGGAATCCCTGAGTGTGTGTGTGAGAGAATCCCAAAGTGTGTGAGAGAGAGGGAATCCCAGTGTGTGTGAGAGAGCTGGAATCCCAGAGTGTGTGCGTGAGCGAATCCAAGACTGTGTGTGAGAGTCGGAATCCCAGAGTGTGTATGAGAGAGGGAATCCCAGAGTATGAAGGAGACAATCCCAAGGAGTGTGTGCGAGTTTCACAGAGTGTGTATGTGAGACGGAATGCCAGAGTGAGTGTTGAGAGTGGGAATCCCAGAGAGTGTGTGTGAGAGAGGGATCCCAGAGAGTGTGTGTGAGAGAGGGAATCCCAGAGAGTGTGTGTGAGAGAGGGAATCCCAGAGAGAGAGTGTGAGAGAGAGGGAATCCCAGAGTGCGTGTGAGAGAGGGCAAATCCCAGAGTGTGTGAGAGAGAGGGAATCCCAGAGAGTCCCAGAGTGTGGGTAAGAGTGGAAATCCCAGAGTGTTTGAGGGAATTCCCAGAGTGTGTGAGAGAAACCCAGGGTGTTTGGGCGAAGGTCCTAGCGTCCCAGATTGTGTAAGGGAATCCCAGAGAGTCCCAGAATATGAGAGAGGGAATTCCAGTGTGTGTGTGTGTGTGTGTGTGTGTGTTTGTGAGAGAATCCCGGAGTGTGTGTGAGGGTTTTCCAGAGTGTGTTTGAGAGAGGGGATCTCAGAGAGTGTGTGAGCTGAAGGGAATTTCAGAGAGTCCCTGAGTGTGTGTGAGAGTGGGAATCCCAAAGTGTGAGAGAAAGTTAGAATCCCAGAGTGTGTGTGTGAGTTTCCCAGTGTGTTTGTGAGAGAGGGCATCCCAGAATGTGTGTGAGAGAGGGAAACCCAGAGTGTGTGTCAGAGTGGAAATCCCAGAGTGTGTAAGAGAACCTCAGAGCGTGTAAGAAAATCCCACAGTGAGTAAGAGAGAGTCCCAGAGTAAGTGAGAGAGTCCCAGAAGCCTATGGTGTGTAAGGGAATCCCAAATGTAAGAGAGATTCCCTGAGTGTGCCAGAGTATGCGAGAGAATTCCAGTGTGTGTAAGAGAATCACAGTGTCCCAGAGTGTGTCTGTGAGTGTCCCAGGCTGTGTGTGAGAGAGTCCCAGAGGGTGAGAGAGAGAGGTAATCCCAGAGAGTCCCAGTGTGTCAGAGAGGGAATCCCAGAGTGTGTGTGTGATAGTGAATCCCAGAGCGTGTGAGAGAGGGAATCCCAGAGCGTGCGAGAGAGGGAATCCCAGAGTGTGTGTGAGAGAGGGAATCCCAGAGTGTGTGTGAGAGAGGGAATCCCAGAGTGTGTTTGAGAGAGGGAATCCCCGAGTGTGCGTGCGAGAGGGAATCCCCGAATGTGCGTGAGATTATTCCAGAGTGTGGGAGAGAGAGGGAATCCCAGAGAATCCCAGAGTGTGTGTGAGAGAGGGGGAATCCCAGAGTGTGTGAGAGAGAGAGAATCCCAGAGAGTCCCAGAGTTTCAGAGGGAATCCCAGAGTGCTTGTGTGATAGTGAATCCCAGAGCATGTGAGAGAGGGCAAATCCCAGAGTGTGTGAGAGAGAGGGAATCCCAGAGAGTCCCAGAGTGTGGGTAAGAGTCGAAATCCCAGAGTGTTTGAGGGAATTCCCAGAGAGTGTGAGAGAAACCCATGGTGTTTGGGCGAGGGTCCTAGCGTCCCAGATTGTGTAAGGGAATCCCAGAGAGTCCCAGAATGTGACAGAGGGAATTCCAGTGTGTGTGTGTGTGTGTGTGAGAGAGAGAGAGAATCCCAGAGTGTGTGTGTGGGTTCCCCAGATTGTGTTTGAGAGAGGGGATCCCAGAGTGTGTGTGAGCTGAAGGGAATTTCAGAGAGTCCCTGAGTGTGTGTGAGAGTGGGAATCCCAAAGTGTGAGAGAAAGTTAGAATCCCAGAGTGTGTGTGTGAGTTTCCCAGTGTGTTTGTGAGAGAGGGCATCCCAGAGAGTGTGTGTGAGAGGGCATCCCAGAATGTGTGTGAGTGAGGGAATCCCAGAGTGTGTGTCAGAGTGGAAATCCCAGTGTGTGTGAGAGCGGGAAGCCCAGAGTGTGTAAGAGAACCTCAGAGCGTGTAAGGATATCCCACAGTGAGTAAGAGAGAGTCCCAGAGTAAGTGAGAGAGTCCCAGAAGCCTATGGTGTGTAAGGGAATCCCAAATGTAAGAGAGATTCCCTGAGTATGCCAGAGTATACGAGAGAATGCCAGTGTGTGTAAGAGAATCACAGTGTCCCAGAGTGTGTTTGTGAGTGTCCCAGATTGTGTGTGAGAGAGTCCCAGAGTGTGAGAGAGAGCGGGGATCCCAGAGAGTCCCAGAGTGATGGTGAGAGAGAGAGTCCCAGAGTGATGGTGAGAGAGAGAGTCCCAGAGTGATGGTGAGAGAGAGTATCCCAGAGTGTGCGTGAGAGAGAGAATCCCAGAGTGTGCGTGAGAGAGAGAATCCCAGAGTGATGGTGCGAGAGAGTATCCCAGAGAGTGTGTGAGAGAGTGAATCGCAGATTGTGCGTGATAGAGGGAATCCCAGATTGTGCGTGAGAGATGGAATCCCAGAGAGTGTGTGAGAGAGGTAGTCCCAGGTTGTGTGGGAGAGAGGGCATCCCACAGAATTCAGGAGTGTGTTTGTGTGTGAGAAATTCCCAGAGTGTGTGTGAGAGAGGGAAACCCAGAGTGAGTGTGAGAGAACCCCAGAATGTGTGTGTGTGAGAGAATCCCAGAGTGTGTTTGTGAGAGGGAATCCCAGAGAGCCCCAGAGTGTTTGTGAGAGAGGGAATCCCAGAGTGCGTTTGAGTGAGGGAATCCCACAGTGTGTGAGAGAGAGGGAATGCCAGAGAGTGTGTGAGAGAGGGCATCCCAGAGAGTGTGTGAGAGAGGTCGTCCCAGGGTGTGTGGGAGAGAGGGCATCCCACAGAATTCAGGAGTGTGTTTGTGTGTGAGAAATTCCCAGAGTGTGTGTGAGAGAGGGGAACCCAGAGTGAGTGTGAGAGAATCCCAGAATGTGTGTGTGTGAGAGAATCCCAGAGTGTGTTTGTGAGAGGGAATCCCAGAGAGCCCCAGAGTGCTTGTGAGAGAGGGAATCCCAGAGTGCGTTTGAGTGAGGGAATTCCCAGAGTGTGTGAGAGAAACCCAGGGTGTTTGGGCGAGGGTCCTAGCGTCCCAGATTGTGTAAGGGAATCCCAGAGAGTCCCAGAATATGAGAGAGGGAATTCCAGTGTGTGTGTGTGTGTGTGTGTGTGTGTGTGTGTGTGTTTGTGAAAGAATCCCAGAGTGTGTGTGAGGGTTTCCCAGAGTGTGTTTGAGAGAGGGGATCTCAGAGTGTGTGTGAGCTGAAGGGAATTTCAGAGAGTCCCTGATTGTGTGTGAGAGTGGGAATCCCAAAGTGTGAGAGAAAGTTAGAATCCCAGAGTGTGTGTGTGAGTTTCCCAGTGTGTTTGTGAGAGAGGGCATCCCAGAATGTGTGTGAGAGAGGGAAACCCAGAGTGTGTGTCAGAGTGGAAATCCCAGTGTGTGTGAGAGCGGGAATCCCAGAGTGTGTAAGAGAACCTCAGAGCGTGTAAGAAAATCCCACAGTGAGTAAGAGAGAGTCCCAGAGTAAGTGAGAGAGTCCCAGAAGCCTATGGTGTGTAAGGGAATCCCAAATGTAAGAGAGATTCCCTGAGTATGCCAGAGTATACGAGAGAATTCCAGTGTGTGTAAGAGAATCACAGTGTCCCAGAGTGTGTCTGTGAGTGTCCCAGATTGTGTGTGAGAGAGTCCCAGAGTGTGAGAGAGAGCGGGGATCCCAGAGAGTCCCAGAGTGATGGTGAGAGAGAGAGTCCCAGAGTGATGGTGAGAGAGAGTATCCCAGAGTGTGCGTGAGAGAGAGAATCCCAGAGTGTGCGTGAGAGAGAGAATCCCAGAGTGATGGTGCGAGAGAGTATCCCAGAGAGTGTGTGAGAGAGTGAATCGCAGATTGTGCGTGATAGAGGGAATCCCAGATTGTGCGTGAGAGATGGAATCCCAGAGAGTGTGTGAGAGAGGTAGTCCCAGGTTGTGTGGGAGAGAGGGCATCCCACAGAATTCAGGAGTGTGTTTGTGTGTGAGAAATTCCCAGAGTGTGTGTGAGAGAGGGAAACCCAGAGTGAGTGTGAGAGAACCCCAGAATGTGTGTGTGTGAGAGAATCCCAGAGTGTGTTTGTGAGAGGGAATCCCAGAGAGCCCCAGAGTGTTTGTGAGAGAGGGAATCCCAGAGTGCGTTTGAGTGAGGGAATCCCACAGTGTGTGAGAGAGAGGGAATGCCAGAGAGTGTGTGAGAGAGGGCATCCCAGAGAGTGTGTGAGAGAGGTCGTCCCAGGGTGTGTGGGAGAGAGGGCATCCCACAGAATTCAGGAGTGTGTTTGTGTGTGAGAAATTCCCAGAGTGTGTGTGAGAGAGGGGAACCCAGAGTGAGTGTGAGAGAATCCCAGAATGTGTGTGTGTGAGAGAATCCCAGAGTGTGTTTGTGAGAGGGAATCCCAGAGAGCCCCAGAGTGCTTGTGAGAGAGGGAATCCCAGAGTGCGTTTGAGTGAGGGAATTCCCAGAGTGTGTGAGAGAAACCCAGGGTGTTTGGGCGAGGGTCCTAGCGTCCCAGATTGTGTAAGGGAATCCCAGAGAGTCCCAGAATATGAGAGAGGGAATTCCAGTGTGTGTGTGTGTGTGTGTGTGTGTGTGTGTGTGTGTTTGTGAAAGAATCCCAGAGTGTGTGTGAGGGTTTCCCAGAGTGTGTTTGAGAGAGGGGATCTCAGAGTGTGTGTGAGCTGAAGGGAATTTCAGAGAGTCCCTGATTGTGTGTGAGAGTGGGAATCCCAAAGTGTGAGAGAAAGTTAGAATCCCAGAGTGTGTGTGTGAGTTTCCCAGTGTGTTTGTGAGAGAGGGCATCCCAGAATGTGTGTGAGAGAGGGAAACCCAGAGTGTGTGTCAGAGTGGAAATCCCAGTGTGTGTGAGAGCGGGAATCCCAGAGTGTGTAAGAGAACCTCAGAGCGTGTAAGAAAATCCCACAGTGAGTAAGAGAGAGTCCCAGAGTAAGTGAGAGAGTCCCAGAAGCCTATGGTGTGTAAGGGAATCCCAAATGTAAGAGAGATTCCCTGAGTGTGCCAGAGTATGCGAGAGAATTCCAGTGTGTGTAAGAGAATCACAGTGTCCCAGAGTGTGTCTGTGAGTGTCCCAGATTGTGCGTGAGAGAGTCCCAGAGGGTGAGAGAGAGAGGTAATCCCAGAGAGTCCCAGTGTGTCAGAGAGGGAATCCCAGAGTGTGTGCGAGAGAGGGAATCCCAGAGTGTGTGTGAGATAGCAAATCCCAGAGTGTGTGTGAGACAGGGAGTCCCAGAGTGTGTGTGAGAGAGGGAATCCCAGAGTGTGTGTGAGAGAGGGAATCCCAGAGTGTGTTTGAGAGAGGGAATCCCCGAGTGTGCGTGAGAGAGGGAATCCCCGAATGTGCGTGAGATTATTCCAGAGTGTGGGAGAGAGAGGGAATCCCAGAGAGTCCCAGAGTGTGTGTGAGAGAGGGGGAATCCCAGAGTGTGTGAGAGAGAGAGAATCCCAGAGAGTCCCAGAGTTTCAGAGGGAATCCCAGAGTGCGTGTGTGATAGTGAATCCCAGAGCATGTGAGAGAGGGCAAATCCCAGAGTGTGTGAGAGAGAGGGAATCCCAGAGAGTCCCAGAGTGTGGGTAAGAGTGGAAATCCCAGAGTGTTTGAGGGAATTCCCAGAGTGTGTGAGAGGAACCCATGGTGTTTGGGCGAGGGTCCTAGCGTCCCAGATTGTGTAAGGGAATCCCAGAGAGTCCCAGAATGTGAGAGAGGGAATTCCAGTGTGTGTGTGTGTGTGTGTGAGAGAGAATCCCAGAGTGTGTGTGTGTGGGTTCCCCAGAGTGTGTTTGAGAGAGGGGATCCCAGAGTGTGTGTGAGCTGAAGGGAATCTCAGAGAGTCCCTGAGTGTGTGTGAGAGTGTGAATCCCAAAGTGTGAGAGAAAGTTAGAATCCCAGAGTGTGTGTGTGAGTTTCCCAGTGTGTTTGTGAGAGAGGGCATCCCAGAGTGTGTGTGTGAGAGGGCATCCCAGAATGTGTGTGCGTGAGGGAATCCCAGAGTGTGTGTCAGAGTGGAAATCCCAGTGTGTGTGAGAGCGGGAATCCCAGAGTGTGTAAGAGAACCTCAGAGCGTGTAAGAAAATCCCACAGTGAGTAAGAGAGAGTCCCAGAGTAAGTGAGAGAGTCCCAGAAGCCTATGGTGTGTAAGGGAATCCCAAATGTAAGAGAGATTCCCTGAGTGTGCCAGAGTATGCGAGAGAATTCCAGTGTGTGTAAGAGAATCACAGTGTCCCAGAGTGTGTCTGTGAGTGTCCCAGATTGTGCGTGAGAGAGTCCCAGAGGGTGAGAGAGAGAGGTAATTCCAGAGAGTCCCAGTTTGTCAGAGAGGGAATCCCAGAGTGTGTGTGAGAGAGGGAATCCCAGAGTGTGTGTGAGAGAGGGAATCCCAGAGTGTGTGTGAGAGAGGGAATCCCAGAGTGTGTTTGAGAGAGGGAATCCCCGAGTGTGCATGAGAGAGGGAATCCCCGAATGTGCGTGAGATTATTCCAGAGTGTGGGAGAGAGAGGGAATCCCAGAGAGTCCCAGAGTGTGTGTGAGAGAGGGGGAATCCCAGAGTGTGTGAGAGAGAGAGAATCCCAGAGAGTCCCAGAGTTTCAGAGGGAATCCCAGAGTGCGTGTGTGATAGTGAATCCCAGAGCGTGTGAGAGAGGGCAAATCCCAGAGTGTGTGAGAGAGAGGGAGTCCCAGAGTGTGGGTAAGAGTGGAAATCCCAGAGTGTTTGAGGGAATTCCCAGAGTGTGTGAGAGGAACCCATGGTGTTTGGGCGAGGGTCCTAGCGTCCCAGATTGTGTAAGGGAATCCCAGAGAGTCCCAGAATGTGAGAGAGGGAATTCCAGTGTGTGTGTGTGTGTGTGTGTGTGAGAGTATCCCAGAGTGTGTGTGTGTGGGTTCCCCAGAGTGTGTTTGAGAGAGGGGATCCCAGAGTGTGTGTGAGCTGAAGGGAATCTCAGAGAGTCCCTGAGTGTGTGTGAGAGTGTGAATCCCAAAGTGTGAGAGAAAGTTAGAATCCCAGAGTGTGTGTGTGAGTTTCCCAGTGTGTTTGTGAGAGAGGGCATCCCGGAGTGTGTGTGTGAGAGGGCATCCCAGAATGTGTGTGAGTGAGGGAATCCCAGAGTGTGTGTCAGAGTGGAAATCCCAGTGTGTGTGAGAGCGGGAAGCCCAGAGTGTGTAAGAGAACCTCAGAGCGTGTAAGGAAATCCCACAGTGAGTAAGCGAGAGTCCCAGAGTAAGTGAGAGAGTCCCAGAAGCCTATGGTGTGTAAGGGAATCCCAAATGTAAGAGAGATTCCCTGAGTATGCCAGAGTATACGAGAGAATTCCAGTGTGTGTAAGAGAATCACAGTGTCCCAGAGTGTGTCTGTGAGTGTCCCAGATTGTGTGTGAGAGAGTCCCAGAGTGTGAGAGAGAGAGGGGATCCCAGAGAGTCCCAGAGTGATGGTGAGAGAGAGAATCCCAGAGTGATGGTGAGAGAGAGTATCCCAGAGTGTGTGTGAGAGAGAGAATCCCAGAATGTGTTTGAGAGAGGGCATCCCAGAGAGTGTGTGAGCTGAAGGGAATCTCAGAGTCCCTGAGTGTGTGTGAGAGTGGGAATCCCAAAGTGAGAGAGAAAGTTAGAATCCCAGAGTGTGTGTGTGAGTTTCCCAGTGTGTTTGTAAGAGAGAATCCGAGATTGTGTGTGAGAGAGGGAATCCCAGAGTGTGTGTGTGAGAGAGGGAATCCCAGAGTGTGTGTGAGAGAGGCAATCCCAGATTGTGTAAGGGAATCTCAGTGTGTCCCCGATTGTGTTAGGGATTCCTAGAGTGTGTGAGAGAGTCCTAGAGTGTGAGAGAGAATTGCAGAGCATGTAAGGAAATCCCACAGTGAGTAAGAGAGAGTCCCAAAGTAAGTGAGAGAGTCCCAGAAACCTATGGTTTGTAAGGGAATCCCAAATGTAAGAGAGATTCCCTGAGTGTGCCAGAGTGTGCGAGAGAATTCCAGTGTGTGTAAGAGAATCAGTGTCCCAGAGTCTGTCTGTGAGTGTCCCAGAGTGTTTGTGAGAGACCCAGAGTGTGTGTGAGAGAGCCAATCCCAGAGTGTGTGTGAGAGAGGGAATCCCAGACAGTCCCAGAGTGTGTGTGCAGGGAATCCCAGAGTGTGCGTGAGAGAGGGAATCCCAGACAGTCCCAGAGTGTGTGTGAGGGAATCCCAGAGTGTGTGTGAGAGAGGGCGTCCAAGGGTGTGTGTGAGAGAGGGAATCCCCGAGTGTGTAGGAGGGAGGTAATCCCAGAGTGTGTTTGTGAGAGGGAATCCCAGAGAGCCCCAGAGTGTGTGTGAGGGAGGGAATCCCAGAGAGCCCCAGAGTGTGTGTGAGGGAGGGCACCCCAGAGTGTGTGTGAGGGAGGGCACCCCAGAGTGTGTGTGAGAGAGGGAATCCCGAGTGTGTGTGTGGGAACGAATCCCAGAGAGCCCCAGAGTGTGTGTGTAAGAGGGAATCCCAGAGAGGCCCAGAGTGTGTGTGTGAGAGGGAATCCCAGAGACCCCCAGAGTGTGTGTGAGGGAGGGAAAGCCAGAGAGCCCCAGAGTGTGTGTGAGGGAGGGAATCCCCGAGTGTGTGGGATAGAAGGAATCCCAGAGAGTGTGTGAGAGAGGTAGTCCCAGGGTGTGTGGTAGAGAGGGCATCCCACAGAATCCAGGAGTGTGTTTGTGTGTGAGAGAATCCCAGAATGTGTGTGAGAGAGGGAAACCCAGAGTGTGTTTGTGAGAGGGAATCCCAGAGAGCCCCAGAGAGTGTGTGAGAGAGGGAATCCCAGAGTGCGTTTGAGTGAGGGAATCCCAGAGTGTGTGAGAGAGAGGGAATGCCAGAGAGTATGTGAGAGAGGCCATCCCGGAGAGTGCGTGAGAGAGGGCATCCCAGAGTGTTTGTGTGAGAGGTAGTCCCAGGGTGTGTGGGAGAAAGGGCATCCCACAGAATCCAGGAGTGTGTTTGTGTGTGAGATTCCCAGAGTGTTTGTGAGAGAGGGAAACCCAGAGTGAGTGTGAGAGAATCCCAGAATGTGTTTGAGGGAGGGAATCCCAGAGTGTGTTTGTAAGTTTCCCAGAGTGTTTGTGAGAGAGGGAATCCCAGAGTGTTTGTGAGAGAGGGATTCCCAGAGAGTGTGTGAGAGAGGGAATCCCAGAGTGTGAGTGACAGAAGGAATCCCAGATCTTCCCAGAGTGTGTGTCTGTGAGAGAGGGAATCCTAGAGTGCGTGAGAGAGAGGGGATCCCAGAGTGTGTGGGAGAGAGGGCATCCCTGAGAGTCCCAGAGTGTGTGTGAGTTACAGTGACAGAGTGGGGTCAGTCTGATCTTCCCTGCGTGGGATCCATTGACAGAGTGGGGACAATCTGCTCTTCCCTGGTGTGTTATATTGACAGAGTGGGGTCAGTCTGCTCTTCCCTGGGTGAGTTACATTCACAGATTGGAGACAGTCTGCGCTTGACTGTGCGAGTTATATTGACAGAGTGGGGTCAGTCTGCACTTCCCTGGGTGTGTTACATTTACAGAGTGGGCTTCAATCTGGTCTTCCCTTGTTGTGTTACATTGACAGAGAAGGGGTCTGTCTCCTCTTCCCTGGGTGTGTTACATTGACAGAGTGGTGTCAGTCTGATCTTCCCTGGGTGTTTTGCATTGACAGAGTGGGGTCAATCTGGTCTTCCCATGTTGTGTTACATTGACAGAGAAGGCGTCTGTCTCCTCTTACGTGGGTGTGTTTCATTGACAGAGTGGGGTCAGTCTGCTCTTCCCTGGGTGTGTTACATTGTCAGAGGAGGGTCAGTCTGCGCTTGACTCTGTGAGTAATTTTGCAGAGTGGGGTCAGTCTGCTCTTCCCTGGCTGTGTTACATTGACAGAGTGGCGTCAGTCTGCTCTTCCCTGGGTGTGATACATGGACAGAGTGAGGTCAGTCTGCTCTTCCCAGGGTGTGTTACATTGACAGAGTGGGGTCAGTCTGCTCTTCCCTGGGTGGGTTACATTGACAGAGTGGGGTCAGTCTGCTCTTCCCTGGGTGGGTTACATTGACAGAGTGGGGTCAGTCTGCTCTTCCCTGGGTGGGTTACATTGACAGAGTGGTGTCAGTCTGCTCTTCCCTGGGTGTGTTAGATTGACAGAGTGGGGTCAGTCTCTTCTTCCCTGGGTGTGTTACATTGACAGAGTGGGGTCAGTCTGCTCTTCCCTGGGTGGGTTACATTGGCAGAATGGGGTCAGTCTGCTCTTCCCTGGGTGTGTTACATTGACAGAGTGTGGTCAGTGTGCTCTTCCCAGGGCGTGTCACAATGACAGAGTGGAGTCAGTCTGCTGTTCCCTGGGTGGGTTACATTGACAGAGAGGGGTAAGTCTGCAGTTGACTGTGTGAGTAATTTTGCAGAGTGAGGTCAGTCTGCTCTTCTCTGGGTGGGTTACATTGACAGAGTGAGGTCAGTCTGCTCTTCCCTGGGCGTGTTATATTGACTGAGTCGGGTCAGTCTGCTCTTCCCTGGGTGTGTTACATTGACCGGTTGGTGTCAGTCTGATCTTCCCTGGGTGTGTTACATTTACAGAGTGGGGTCAGTCTGCTCTTTCCTGGGTGTGTTACATTGACAGGTTGGTGTCAGTCTGATCTTCCCTGGGTGGGTTACATTGACAGTATGGGGTCAGCCTGCTCTTCCCTGGGTGTGTTACATTGACAGAGTTGGGTCAGTCTGCTCTTCCCTGGGTGTGTTACATTGACAGAGTGGGGTCAGTCTCTTCTTCCCTGGGTGTGTTACATTGACAGGTTGGGTCAGTCTGCTCTTCCCTGGGTGGGTTACATTGACAGAATCGGGTCAGTCTGCTATTACCTGGGTGTGTTAGATTGACAGAGTGTGGTCAGTGAGCACTTCCCTGGGTGTGTTACAATAACAGAGTGGGGTCAGTCTGCTCTTCCCAGCGCGTGTCACATTGACAGAGTGGGGTCAGTCTGCTCTTCCCTGGGTGGGTTACATTGACAGAGACGGGTAAGTCTGCAGTTGACTGTGTGAGTAATTTTGCAGAGTGAGGTCAGTCTGCTCTTCTCTGGGTGGGTTACATTGACAGAGTGGGGTCAGTCTGCTCTTCCCTGGGTGTGTTACATTGACAGAGAGGGGTCAGTCTGCTCTTCCCTGGGCGTGTTACATGGACAGAGTGGGGTCAGTCTGCTCTTCCCTGGGTGTGTCACATTGACAGTATGGAGTAGGTCTGCTCTTGCGTGGGTGTGTTACATTGACAGAGTGGGGTCAGTCTACTCTTCCCTGGGTGTGTCACATTGACAGATTGGTGTCAGTCTGCTCTTCCCTGGGTGTGTTACATTGACAGAGTGGGGTCAGTCTGCTCTTCCCTGGGTGGGTTACATTGACAGGTTGGTGTCAGTCTGATCTTCCCTGGGTGTGTTACATTGACAGTATGGGGTCAGTCTGCTCTTCACTGGGTGTGTTACACTGACAGAGTTGGGTCAGTCTACTCTTCCGTGGGTGTGTTACATTGACAGAGTGGGGTCAGTCTGCTCTTCCCTGGGTGTGTTACATTGACAGAGTGAGGTCAGTCTGCTCTTCCCTGGGTTGGTTACATTGACAGAGTGGGGTCAGTCTGTTCTTCCCTGGGTGTGTTACATTGACAGAGTGGGGTCAGTCTGTTGTTCCCTGGGTGGGTTACATTGACCGAGTGGGGTCAGTCTGCTATTCCCTGGATGTGTTACATTAACAGAGTGGGGTCAGTGTGCACTTCCCTGGGTGTGTTACATTGACAGAGGGAGGTCAGTCTGCTCTTCACTGGGTGGGTTACATTGACAGAGTGGGGTCAGTCTGCTCTTCCCTGGGTGTGTTACATTCACAGAGTGGGGTCAGTCTGCTCTCCCAGTGTGTGTTACATTGACAGATTGGGGTCAGTCTGCTCTTCCCTGGGTGGATTACATTGACAGAGTTGGGTCATCTGCTCTTCCCTGGGTGTGTTACATTGACAGAGTGGGGTCAGTCTGCTCTTCCCTGGGTGGATTACATTGACAGAATTGGGTCATCTGCTCTTCCCTGAGTGTGTTACATTGACAGTATGGGGTCAGTCTGCTCTTCCCTGGGTGTGTTACATTGACAGTATGGGGTCAGTCTGCTCTTCCCTGGGTGTGTTACATTGACAGAGTGGGGTCAGTCTGCTTTTCCCTGGGTGTGTGACAGTGACAGGTTGGGGAAAGTCTGCTCTTCCCTTGGTGTGTTACATTGACAGAGTGAGGTCAGTCTGCACTTGCCTGGGTGTGTTACATTGACAGAGTGGGGGTCAGTCTGCTCTTCCCAGGGAGTGTTACATTGACAGATTTGGTTCAGTCTGCTCTTCCCAGGGTGTATTACATTGACCGAGTGGGGTCAGTCTGCTCTTCCCTAGGTGTGTGACATTGACAGAGTGGGGTCAGTCTGCTCTTCCCTGGGTGTGTTACATTGACAGAGTTGGGGTCAGTCTGCTCTTCCCAGGGTGTGTTACATTGACAGATTTGGTTCAGTCTGCTCTTCCCAGGGTGTATTACATTGACAGAGTGGGGTCCGTCTGCACTTCCCTGGGTGTGTTACATTGACAGAGTGGGGTCATTCTGCTCTTCCCTTGGTGTGTTACATTGACAGAGTGGGGTTAGTCTGCACTTCCCGGGGTGTGTTACATTGACAGAATGGGGTCAGTCTGCTCTTCCCTGGGTGTGTTACATTGACAGAGTGGGGTCAGTCTGCACTTCCCTGCGTGTGTTACATTGACAGAGTGGGGTCAGTCTGCTCTTCACCGGGTGTGTTACATTGACAGAGTGGGGTCAGTTTGCTCTTCACTGGGGGGGTCAGGTGACGGTCTACCTCATTCATTGGGGCGGATGTCAAGGAGCATCTTAAACCGGAGAGGGATCGGGGGGAATTGGAGCCATTTAGAGAGACAGTACAGAAGATAAGACAGCTCAGCTCAAAGCACGGCACTTAATGCTGCCCCGATTAAAATATTGAAGATGGCAGAGGGGCAGATGAGCTGAGACAGGGTGGGAGCTGGGCGATATTGATGATGTGGAAGGACAGTGTGTGTACCTGATCACATTCTGTCAGTCTGACTAATAGCAGTCATTCCTGGCACTGGATTCACTGAGGGGTGAAGGGTCAGTGAACAGAGCGGACTGTCCCTGTTGTTCTGTTCCTGACTCTCCAGCTCCCACTCTGTTAGTGACCTCTCAGTCTCCCGGGAAATGGGCTGTTTCCCAGTTGTGCCGGATTCCTGGCCTTTATCCTTGACCGAGCTGAGAGTTGATGGTCTGAGGAATATCATTCCCAAATGACTTCTGTCCAAGATAATACCGATTAATGTGTCTGTGTATCCTCCATTAATCTGTAAACATCATTGCTCAGGGCTGGAGGGACATGAATTGATGACATTGAGGATGTTATGAACCAGACCAAACTCCTCTGCCGTAACACAAACATAAGGAAGAAAGATTGGACAAACCGAACTCGATTGGAAACCTGAATTAAATGAACATTATTTAACTATAAACAGCAACTGTTCGGATATCGTAACATTCCATAAACCACACAATTCTGGTCTTTCTGCTATCGGGAGAATGGTGTGAAACTTGTAAAGATTCAGAAAAGATTTACAAGAATGTTTGCAGAGTCAGGATTTCTGATTGTTTTGAGGCTGGAGTTTATTTTATCCTTGTGGAGATTTGACCCATTAATCCTCCCTCCCCACCACTACAGAAGCTGTTGGAACTGTTCAGTTTTTCCAGCGGCTTCTGTAATTATTTCAGGTTCCTGACGGGAGCAGTCTCTCACTTTTCGAACAAAACAAACCCATCCTTGTGCAGCAACCAATATTTCAATAAGAAATGGGAAGCAGCAGAGGGGAAAGCTTCCGAGATGCAGAGCAATGCTGCCCGGTTCCACACTTCAATTCACAGGAACCATCGCCAGGAAAAGCAAGGAGCAATCTGACGGATCCGTTTTACCACAGAATGAAAGATTTATTTCCTCGATTTATCCCAGTGCATTACCTTTAAAAGGCTGTTTACAAACCACAACACTGCGATGGCTGGGAATCGGACCCGGGTCAACTGCTTGGAAGGCAGCTATGCTCCCCACTATCCCACCATCACCCTGCTAGCAGATCCCTCCTCATTCCCAAACACACTTAACAAGGCCGTGATCATCACCAACTGGATTGGGGCTGAAATCCAAACAGACACATCCTCTGTATCTAACCCAGTGATGGAGCTCTCCTGATTGAGTTTGATGTGAACAGGATGGGGGAAGTGGGAGATTTAATCAGTACCTAACGCCTGGGAATTTGAAAAGCTGCAGTGTAGAGGGAGATTTACTCTGTATCTGACTCCATTCTCTACCTGCCCTGGGGATTTAAATGGAGACAGTTTAATGGGAGCTTTACGTTGTCTGGAACCCTGTGCTCCCTCTGCCCTGGGAGTGTTTGCTGGGAACACTGTCTAACCTCTGTGATATGGATCCTATGAAGATTGATGGGAGACAGTGTAAATGGAATTGTCAGGGTCCAATTCCTTCACGTGGATGAGAGAAGGTGAGAAAAAATGATCTCAGTGGGACTGAAGGGTCAGTAACAGAATGAATACACCATTGGCTCAGAGAGAGGAGACAGGATATAGGGTAATGAGGGTTTCAGACTGGAGGGAGCTACAGGCACATACAAGTTGGGAACTGTTTTCAGTAAAAGGCATTTGATCCCAGGTCACTGCAGAGTGTAAGAATCTGATGCCTTTCCCTCACTATCCCCCTCCAATCCCTGCGAAGATCTGCTCCCACACCATGTTCCCTCCTAACTGCTGACTGTGTTACATATATTAATACATTGGAGCTGGGCAGAGGTGCTTTTAAACTTGGGATCTTGCTGTGTAACTTGCCTCCAAAATGCTCTTGCTCTCCCTTTCAACTAATCTTTTCCCTCTTTTATCCTGAAGAACATTTGTTTGGAAAGCTGCAACGTGAAGATCCAAAATGTTCGAGTCCAGGAAAGAACAACCTCCAGAGGGGGAGCACGGGCCTGAGGCCTGAGGCCTGGTCGACAGGCTGCACCCCGTGGGGGCCCACGTGAGTTGTGTGTTTATTTACCCCAAGGTTTAATCTCCTCTGAGGGACCCTGTGTTTTAGGGGCCTCTGGGTAACTCGCTCCTGTCAGATTGTGGCCCTGTCATTTTTAAAACCGGTTTGAAGCCTGGGGTTAAAGTTTGTCAATCCCCAGGATCTGAGAGGTAGGACTCTCTTAGGGTGGAATTAAAACCCAAATGCTGTGACCCTTTCTAAAGACTCCCTCTCTCACCCTTCTCTCTCACCCCTCTCTCTCTCACACCCCTCTCTCTCACCCTCCCTCTCTCATCCCGTCTCTCTTTCCTCCTCCCACTCTCATCCCTCCTATCTCACACTCTCCCTTTCTCACCCCTCTCTCACAGCCCCTCCTGCTCTCTTGCACCCCCTATCTCTCTCACCCCCTTCTCTCTCACTGCCTCTCTCTTTCACACCCCCTTTCTCTCTCACCTTGTTATCTCTCTCTCTCTCCCTCACTCTCTCTCACCCCCTCTCTCTCCACCCTGCTCTCTCACTCTCACCCCTCCCTCTGTCATCCCTCACCCTCTCTCCCCTTTACACCCTCTCTTTCCCCCGCCCTCTCTCTCATCCCCTCCTGTCTCTCGTTCCCTTTTTCTCTCTCTCATTCCCCTTCCCTCTCGCGCTCTGTCTCACACTCCCGCTCTCTTTCTCTCTGTATACCCCCTCTCTCGCACCCTCTTTCTCTCGTTCACCCCATTTCTCTATCTCTTTTGACCCCTTTCTTTCTTCCTCCCTCCTCCTTGCTCTCGCTCTGTCTCTCTCTAGCGCCCACTCTCTCATCCCATCTCCCTCACACCCCTCTAACTGTCTCATCTGTTCACTCGCTCTCTCTCTGTCTCTCTCTCTCTCAACCCATCATTCACTGTCTATCTCACCCTCCCTCTCACCTCTTTAACTCTCTCTCCCTCGCGTCCCATCTCTCTCATCCCTCTTTATCTCGCTGTCCCCCTTTCTCTCTCACCCTTTCTCTATCTCTCCTCC
Source organism: Chiloscyllium punctatum (assembly GCF_047496795.1). NCBI lineage: Eukaryota > Metazoa > Chordata > Chondrichthyes > Orectolobiformes > Hemiscylliidae > Chiloscyllium > Chiloscyllium punctatum. Next base: position 19,687,840 of record NC_092788.1, on the reverse strand, counting down.
TTTCTCTCTATCCCTCTCTCTCACCCCCTCTCCCACCTCCTCTCTCTCACCCCCTCACATTCACTCTTTCTCTGACCTTCTCTCTCTCTCTCTCTCTCTTCCCCCTCTCTCCTTTTCTCAGACCTCTCTCCCTTTCTCACCCCTCTCTCCCTCACCCCTTTCTCTCTTACCCCCTC